>NW_027491506.1:487500-495000 GCF_021521415.1 Bidens hawaiensis
GAATAGTTAACGAGTTTTTCGGTTTGATTCACATCTCCAAAAGGTCTGAGTTATATTAAGGTAAGGTGGCCAAAGGCCCCTATGGTCCAGTGGTTACGACCTCTCTCTTTCACTGAGAAAACGAGGGTTCAAGTCCCTCTAGGGGTATACCAATACTCAAGACTATAGGAGTGGGATTTTCTATCAAGTGATCCATCTTTGTCAAGTCGTTCTAATAGTCTACTCAGTGGGACTTTGTATTTTATATAAAGTGATATGTATTTGTCAAATCTGCCTGGGAGACGAAAGGAAGTTGATTATGGAACGTCTAAAATGAATTAGGCGTTGGGTCGATGCCCGAGTGGTTAAAGGGGACGGACTATAAATTCGTTGACAATATGTCTACGCTGGTTCAAATCCAGCTCGGCCCAACAATTTGTCAATCTACTATCAGATGGTAGAACCCTCTTGTTCTTAAAAAATACCTGATACGAAAAAATACCTGATACGAGAGAATAAAAAAGAATCCAAAATTTCTGCTAGATCTCTTCTTATTTCCCTGGGATTGTAGTTCAATTGGCAAGAGCACCGCCCTGTCAAGGCGGACGTTGCGGGTTCGAGCCCCGTCAGTCCCGACGGATCCAATAAGTACATCAATTCGCCTCTCGATTTTCTGTGAAAGAAGGGACAGAGAGCATAATTGAATTCCGAAGGGGTTTCCCTTCTTTTTTTCAGGATTCTGTCGAAGAAAGAACAAACCCTAAACTAAAAAATAACTAAAATAGTGAAGTTGATAGAATATTCCATCTTTTCTCCCGCGACTCATCTTTCTCATACTTATTTGTCTTCCAAAGAAATTTAGATCATTAAAATTTAGAACCTAATTCCTCTCTTTTTCCACTTCGCTTGTATTGTTTGTTGGGTTTTTGTAGTTGGGGAGGGTGGTTAGAGTTCGTTTGATGGTTCTATAAGGAAGACCTAAGGAAGGTAGGTTATAGAAAATAAAGAAAAGAAGGATAAATAAAGTAAAGTGGTTTTTGATTGGTCCGGGAATCCCATTTTGTATTCAGTATGGATAAAAGATGTTCGTATGTTATACTATTCAATTCTCGACGACGAATTAGTTTAATAGCTCAGATATTGTTATTCATGATATTGATCCGATTCAAGATCATCGATAGGTAATGCAATCATTGAATTGACAGGTGAAAGATTTATCATCCCTATGGGATTAAATCCCGAGTTATTTTGAAAAAAAAAAACGATGAGATTATGGAAGTAAACATTCTTGCATTTATTGCTACTTCACTGTTCATTTTAATTCCTACTGCTTTTCTACTTATAATTTACGTAAAAACAGCCAATCAAAATGATTAATTACTTTAAATGAAACTTGACTTCTGAATTCTTCTATATAGTTGAAGAAATCAAATGAAAAGTATTCTATTTTTGTTTTGCGCCTTAAATGAAATCAACGGGCTATGATCGGCGGTATTCTATGAGATCCGAGAGTATGGTAAGTAAGAAATTGATTTCTTACTTATCATACTCTCTATTAGTGTTATAGTAGTGTATAAAATTGTTTCTAATAAAGTTGGTATACTATATTAGCTTCTATTTTCAATATATGTAGTTATTAATCCATATATGGAATTTACGTAGGACCCAATTCTATTTCTTTGATACATCTATTTATTCCGATGAATCTGAAATAATTGTTTTGTTTTACTTTTATAGAATACATTGATCCACTATAATCCAATGGAATTTGGAAACGAAGATATTTTGATTTGAAAATGATTTCAATTCAAATCAAAAATGCGTTGCAGAACGATCTATAAAACAATTGATACCGTTTCATTCCTCAACTAAATTAGGAGTGCTTCTAAAGTCCACTTCTTCCCCATACTACGAGTGAAAGGGAAAATGTAAAGACTACCATTAAAGCAGCCCAAGCGAGCTTATTATATCCATGTGAATTATGTCCCTTATCTCTATGATAGAATTATTCCATTATTGCTCACTAATAATAGTAGAATAAATGGTCCAGAGTCAAAAAAGGATTCTGAGCGAACACTATTGATGAACCAATCAAAATATCCATTCCAAAAATTTCTATATGATTTATAATCGGGAAAGACTAAACACAAGTAAAATAAAAAATCAAAACTACAAAGGAATGTTACTAATGGAACATCTAGTAATAAAATAAGAGGGCACATTCCTTTTTTTCTTGCCCTTCAAAGTAAAAATAAATCAATTGCTATCTATTACAAACTTTTTCCTATTTGATCTAATCCGTACCCTTTCCCGATTGTCTCTCTGAAGGAGTTGGGAGATAGTATATTATACTTTTGACGAGAGGTTAAAAAAAAAAGAATCATTTTTTTCATGTTTTTTTCTATAAATTATCCATCTCAATCTAATAGTGATTGAATGCCTGAACACTCAGAGATTCTCGCGAGCCTATATATGTAGATTACACAGTATAGAAATAGAAAGAACTTCCCCCAACCAGTAGTTAAATTATCTCCAATCACGACCCAATAAGTAGACATTACATTAGTAGTAGAAAGGAATCGGGAAGTCTTGCTTCAACCATTAAAATCAAACATTAAAATCAAATCTTTCTTTTCATTTTGGATTCAAAGATTTCCGATTTCCAATCTTTTACAAAATCCCCAGAACGGATGTTTAGAATCAACCAAGTATTAACAGTCCCCTTATTCTGTTATGGCTGGGTAAAATTAGGTTGAGTTATATCAGCACAACAGAATAAGAGATTCCGATTCGTTTGCTGATGAGACGGCACCTGGATTTGAACTGGGGAAAAAGGATTTGCAGTCCCCCCCCTTACCACTCGGCCATGCCGCCAAAACGATACACAATAGGAGAAATTTTTACCTTTTTTGTTGGATTACTCAATTTTAGTTTATTGTACTTGCATCCCCTTTTGAATCCTTTTTCTAACTAAACTTATCAAAATTAGAAAAAAACCCTTTTCCCCTTTTGATTGTCCCTTCGATTGATTGTATAGTATCTCAAAACACACAATGCCAAAAAGCTTCCCCTCACTTTTCTATTGAAAAATCAAATGTATATTTTCACTCAAAAAAACCAAAATTTATGACAAACGGGATATTCGTTGACTGAGAATTCGTCAATGATTCTTGGATTTGAATCTAAAATTTGGTTTGCCAAACGACATAAGAAAATACAAATTGATACATATTTGATTTATCCTTTTCTTGATATATTCTTTTGAATCAAAAATCCTTCTCAATTTCCATTATAACAAAAATGATAAGTATATGTAAACCCCAGAATGGAAATTGTTACACGGGTACTAAATTGGCTATTTAGAGTATGTTGCCTATAAATAAAAAAATGAAGGGAATTTTTTGTAACAAAAAAAGGCCCGGCTGGGTATTGACCGGGCCAGGCCAAAAAGGCACTTCGAATAAAATAAAAGCAAGAAGGTCTTCTTTTTTTATCTTTCTATTTTGATCTTTCGAGCATCTAAATGGAATTGCTAATTCTATAATAACGATAAAGAATGTGAAAGAAATACTTAATTTAATCCTTACTTGATGTGTAATGTAACATAGTAATTATCTTTTTCAATTGGGAGAGATGGCTGAGTGGACGAAAGCGGCGGATTGCTAATCCGTTGTACGAGTTATTCGTACCGAGGGTTCGAATCCCTCTCTTTCCGTTGATGACTTTCTATTTTTTTTCTAGTTAAGTGTGTGGAATAGCTAAAAGAAAATAAAAATACGAAGAAAATTGTAAAATAAAGCAAGAAAAACAATTTATTCTTCACGTCCAGGATTACGTCCTGGATCATTGGATAGGAATCCAAAGATGAAGAGAGAAACAAAGAATATTACTACTGTGTAAACGAAAAGTTTGAGAGTAAGCATTACACAACCTCTAAGATCATTTTTTGAAAAAGAAAAACGAGAGAAAAGAAAAGATAATAGATCCTCCATTTTTATATCACATATCTTATTTTGACACCAAGAAATGAATTCTAAAATTGAAAAGAATGTTCAGAAATTCAAATGAAGTTGTGAAGTTGAAATTTTTCAAAAGAGTCTTTGATTACCAGAAATCACTTTCATACCCCCAATTAGATGTTGTAAGCGACCCTAAGCTAATAAGGTATTTTGCCGGAAAGGAAAAAGGATTAAAATAGGGAAATGGAGCGAGAGGGATTTCTCACGGCTATTCGATCATTTCAATGTTTGAATTGAAGGTTCATACTGTCAGACTTATTTGATCCTATCAAATGTTATCATTTTTCTCGAATAAATCATGAATTCTACATGAATTCTATAAGATACTATTAAAGATCTTATCGAAAACTTACAGCAGCTTGCCAAACAAAGGCTAAAAGAAAAAAGAACAGGGGTATTACTGGCATAACATCTACGGTTGGATTCAAAAAAGCATAGGCTTCGGGCAATTTGGCGAAGAAAAGACTACTCGGATAAAGGGCAGAATTAAGACAGATCAAACTAAAGATATTAAGCATAACAGACATTTTTTTCGTTGAGATAATTGCATTTTGATTGAGTTATTGATATAAGGAAAAATGAAGAAAGTAAGGTAGACAAAAAAATCCTTCTTTTTCCACTCAATCAAAAATCCTCCAATTCTCAAAGGAGACTAGAAGAAATCATACTTTCATACAATATCTTAATTGAATTATATGTAATGATCAATAAATTAAGTTGAATTCTAGATATACACATGTCAAAATCCTAGCAACGAATCTATAATATCAATAATAAATTCTATAAAGAAGAAAGGTTTTCTATAGATAGTTGGACTGGAATTGACGAACACTTAATACCAATACTATTCTTTATTAGTATTAGTGTCCAATAAAAATAGAAATGGGGCGTAGCCAAGCGGTAAGGCAACGGGTTTTGGTCCCGCTATTCGGAGGTTCGAATCCTTCCGTCCCAGAGCATATCCCCTGTACCCGAATACTTCTTTTTTGTTCAACAAGGTTCTGTTTCACGGTCTAATATTGGATAGAATAGTATTCCTCTTTCTTTTTTTTATTTTGAATGATTCTTTTCGGAATCATATCTGAATTTTTCACAAACTGAACTAAATCGAGTTCAAATGACATGCAAAAGTAACTAAACCCTTTTGATAAAGATAAGATGAGATGTAGAAAGATTACTTAACCTCAGGTTCAAATATGAAAATACATATAAAAGAGGAAGTGCTTAGCCTATATGTATGTATTGTTATCAGGTATGTATTGTTATCCTATTTCAGTGACAAAAAGTCTTTCTATTTTTGTGAAAAAGGGTTTTCATACTTACTTAAAAAATGAAAATTTAAATATTTAACAATTATATTTATTTTCATTTTAAATATTTAACAATTATATTTATTTTCATAGTTCGATCTATTTAGATTATTTGCTTTACATCATTGAGAATTCCATTCGAAAAGAAAAAATGATCTTTATTATGATAATCAAATGGAGTCTTTACTGTAAAACTTGGCTCAAATCATGATATTGAAGTAATAAACTTTTTCAAGTATAAAGATTTGTAATGATTCTTTATGGATTGAATCTTTGGGAAGTTTTGGGAAGTTGGAATCAGTAAGTCTATCTTATTGAGTCACTTGAAGAGGCAGAGTCAAATAGAATTTATTTATTTAGAATTTCTTTATTCGTGTGATTTCTGTTAGTTATGTTATTTCCCTATTTAGATTTCTGGATATTTCTGTTAGACATTTTTTGAGATAGAGATTTATATCAAAATGTTCCATTCATACAAAAAAGCTGGGGTCTTGCTAATATTTATTCATAAAAATATTGATTATCTATGTAGCTGTAGCTAAGAAAAAAGAGAAATAACTATGTCTCTGTACCGACTGAACCAATGACTATTCATGATTCCATAATTGAATCAATTCCATACCGGTTCGAAATTAGAGGAATGTTATGCTAAAACTTCGTTTAAAACGATGTGGTAGAAAGCAACGTGCGACTTGAAGGACACGATCCGTTGTGGATTCTTATTCTTACATCCACCATTTTATATAGGAATGAAGGTGCTCTTGGCTCGACGTCGTTTTTCTATTCCACTAGAACCCTTCTTTTTTTATTGGGTTGTAATTGTAATGTAAATAGTTTGCGATGGAGCTCGAGTAGAAAGTATTGATTAATTTCTCAGGGGCAACAATCTAGGGTTAATGCCAATCAATAAATTGGAACAACTTCGTAAGTATATCTTCGATATAGAAATCGAAAGGATCCGATTCGAGCAAATTTTAAACAAATTTGAAAATCCAAAAATTTTTGTTGGAACGGCTAAAACTTTTCGATTCACGGTGTATCGTGCACGAATAAACCATCGGTATGATTCTTTGATATAAAGAAATCACAAAAAGGGGTATGTTGCTACCATTTTGAAAGGGTTAAGAAGCACCGAAGTAATGTCTAAACCCAATGATTTAAAACCAAGATAAAGGATCCCAGAACAAGGAAACGCCACTTCAATTGTCTCACGGATCCAAATACAGAATCCAAATCTATTTTAAACGAGACGAAAAAGGGAGGGTTAAAGACCACTCAAAAAATAAAAAGATTAATATCTTTAAGATATTTTAAAGATATTTTAGAATTCTTGAACTTGAGTTATGAGTACAAATGATTTTTTTTCAGAAAGAAAGCTAAAAAAAAAAAATGACTGTGAGTTAAATTATAGACTAATTTTTTTATGGAGTCCTTTCCTATTTATTATAATTTTTCCATAGACAAAACTTCTAATCATTTTTTCTCGAGCCGTACGAGGAGAAAGCTTCTTATACGGTTCTAGGGGGGGTTTCTTTTTCATCTACATCTATCCCGATGAGCCGTCTATCGAATCGTTGCAATTGATGTTCGATCCCGAAGAGAAGGAAGAGATCTTCGGAAGTGGGTTTTTATGATCCTATCAAGAATCAAACTTATTTAAACGTTCCCGCTATTCTCTGTTTCCTTGAAAAAGGCGCTCAGCCTACAGGAACTGTTCAGGATATTTTAAAAAAGGCAGAGGTTTTTAAGGAACTTTGCTCTAATAAAATGAAATTCAATTAAATTAAGGAAATAAAAACTAAGGATAGGATAGTGATTTCTATATCATTTTGGATATCTTTTTTATACTATGTTTTTTTATTTCCTTATTTTTTTTCTTGCTCTACTTATTTTCTTGCTATCTTCGTATCTATTTATCATTGCTTTTATAGAATCTTTTTCTAAGTAAACCTTATTTGGTGGATCCTTACAAATATAGAAAATTCTGACATTACCTGCAGTTTTCATTCGAACTCTAATACCAAGTAAGAAACAAGGAATCGAAGTTCGTTATTCGACTTATTATATATGGATTCAATACACTATTGATTGCATAAATCCTTTTTCTACTTTATCTTTATTTATTCTCCACCTAAACTAAAAATTTTAGTATATATGCATATTCAGTGCCAATCCAACACAAGTCTTTTTTT
>NW_027491506.1:505000-642500 GCF_021521415.1 Bidens hawaiensis
CAACAAGACCAGACATCATGTTTGCTGTATGTGTGTGTGCAAGATTCCAATCATGTCCAAAAGTCTCCCACAGGAATGCTGTTAAAAGAATATTCAGATATTTGAAGGGAAGACCAGACCTAGGGATTTGGTATCCAAAGAATCAATCTTTTGACCTGATTGCATATACAGACAGTGATTATGATGGCTGTAACATGAGCAAAAAGTCAACCTTAGGAGGATGTCAATTTTTGGGTGGAAGGCTAGTGTCATGGCAATGCAAAAAAGCATACTACAGTCTCAATCTCTTCTGCAGAAGCTGAATATGTTGCTGCATCCGCCTGTTGTGCACAAGTTCTATGGATTCAAAATCAGATGCTGGACTATGGTTTGAATTTCTTGAACACCCCTATTCTTATTTTACTGTTAAGGATCCAGTTCAACATTCCAAAACTAAGAACATTGAAATCAGACATCATTTCATCATAGACTGCAGTGAAAAAGGTTTGGTTGAAATGCAAAGAGTTGATACAAGTGACAATTTGGCTTACCTTTTCACCAAACCACTTGAAAGAACCAGGTTCAACTTTCTTCTGAAATCCCTGGGAATGATCAACTCTGATGAAATCTGATTAAGGATGTGTGCCTGATTGTGTGTCTCTCTGTGATAACTGATTATTTTGTTAGAGATTCACTTATTGAATGTTTAGTGAATATGCTTGATTATGTTACTTAAGTATGATATTTGAATATGCTACTGAATATGTTAACTGTTATGTGCTTTAATTGTGTATGTATGCAAAATTTGACATGTTTGATCTGATTGATAGGTTTGCATGATTATCAGTTGATGTGCATTTGTGATGTTAGAATAAGTGCCTGTGTTATGATTTACCTGTGAGAGTAAGCTTATTTGACATCACTACTTTAATGCTTGACTATGTGTTTTATCTGATCATCTGATGTTGTTAGGATAGGCTTACACATGAATGTTGTTAAATGTTTGCTTGTCCTGATAATATTGAGTGTCATTCAGATTTAATTATGTACTGCAACTGTTTATGTCAAAATGTGTTTTATGTCAAAATTAAGTGATTTAATGAAATTTCAAATGAATTTTGCATAAATACGTTATTTTGATCAAAACATGAGCATGTTGTTAATGGTGCAGAGATATGATAAGATTATTCAGTTCAAGCTTTAAAAGAAGCTTAAAAGAAGAATTTTTTTAAGAAAAGTCTCAAGTAGTTGTTTTTGCTGAAAACTATGTCATTTGCCCAGTTGGAAGGACATGCACCCGTGTATGTTTGGTCCTTAAATCTCTACAGATTTAAAGGATAGCCGTTGACCTGTAAACTGAATGCATTTGGGGCAATAATAACTTGTTTCTTATTCCTTCACTTAAAACTAGGTCAATAGCTCTAACTTTGAAAGGACATATATATTCACATGTAGAATGTGACATTCGTGACAAAACGAGGTATATTATATTCACTATGTAGCAAGTAACGATTAATCGGTTAATTCGTAGTGCTTAAACGAGTAACCGACCGATACTAATTACGACCCGTATACATACTGAGGGGTCATATATGAGTTATAGATATATTATAGAGGCTAACATATTGATATTTAAGCCCCAGTACGTTTAAAACTCTGTAAACGAAAAAGGTTTCGTTTATCGTTACGCTATAAGCTTAAACGCAATCGTTAATATCAAAATGAGCATTGTAGCATCCGTTAAGCCGAAAAAGATTTATAAAACACTTATATGACATGTTCTAAGCAATCCCTGAAAATATTTTGGAATTTTACAACGAGTCAGTACGTTTTTCTTAATTTACAAAAAGAAGTTGAAAAACACTCGTTTTCTCGCTGGTTTTCGCACTCGAACTAGTTTTCTTGCGAAAAACCGAACCCGAATTAAATTTTGGACCGACTTTTACGCGTGGCACGAAAACCGAGGCACCATTGGGCCAAAAAGAGGCCCAATGGGCCCTTATTAGTTGCGACCGCAAGTTGGGGGGATGGACCCCTTTGTATAGCTTGTTACATAAGCCACACTTTAAAGATATTTTTCACATTCCAAACTATCCAAGAACAATCTCAGCTGACTTCTTCATAATTTTCTGCCCAAACCCTAAAGGTAAACCTCTAAATACATGAGATTACATGCTTGATTAGTAAGGTTTAATTATGGAAAATTAGTTCTTGATTAGTTTTAAACATGTTTAACCATCCAAAAACCATAAAAAATCAAGTAAAACAATTTTTTGATGTTAAACATGTTTACAAACCAGGAACATATACTTTTTTGGTCAAAAACGCGGATTAGAACATGAATACAACGTTTTTACGGTTTGGTAGTTCGGTTTAAACCCAAAACCGAAACCCTAATTATCAAGGCTGTCACATGGATGATTTATGCTTGGTTTGATGTTATATGATATGTAGATACACTGAGTTTGCAACCCGAGACCCGGAGAGTCGTTTAAGCTAGAAAAACTCATCGAAAACCGACAAGGTAAACCCGTAACACTCGTTTAAGGGCTGTTTAGTATTAAGTTGTGACGTGCTTGTTTTTAGCTTGTGAAAATTTTCAGGGACATTAGGGATCATATAAATGAGTCCCTGTTCAAATTTGGTAATTTTTTGACCATCCGAGAATATTTGGCGAATTTATTACCGAATTGGGACGTTTATTTGGGAAAAATAGCTAAAATACTTCAAAAATTATGAAATTTTTTTGGGAACTCAGATTTAATTTATTTTGATTACATATGAATTTTGAGATCATTTGGAGAAGTCTAAGGGTGTTTTGTACATATGCGTTCATGCGAATTTTTATAGCCAAATTTGGGCCGAAAAGATTATTGAACAAGCCTTTTAAATTCTGGAATTGATACAGGTTTTTTTGGGACATGATTTGAGTATTCAGGAAATTTTTTGGAATTTTTGGGAATTGTTTGGGATAAACAAACGATTTTCAGGCGAAATATAGCTGATAAAATGAATTTTTATAAATTATTAAATCAGTAAATAATTCCAGAAATATTTTTATTAAAATATACGTATTTTAATTGATAAGTGGCTAAATTTTCATAATTTAATGATTAACGGTTAATTCATTATGCTAATTTAAAGATTAAACAAATTCAGTTTTTATAAAAACCGGCAAGTTCGCGACTAACGAACCTGCGGGAATATCAAAACACCAAGAGTGATCAAAAATCATATTTTTTGGACTAATTAAGTAAAAACTAAATTTTCTATGAAAAACCTGAACAATCCGGATAGATTGTGAGCGTTTCTTCTTAAATCAAACTGAATAAACGGAAACGGACCCCGAGGCTAATCCGGTACCCCAGTATGTGATCCTTCTTTATAACTTAATCATTTTATTAACAAATACATTTACCCAAGCTTATTTTCCCATAACTGTTTTCTGAACGTGTAAATGAACAACTTGGCCCAGCTGGGAAAACAGGAATCTGAGCCAAGTTCAGTTTTAAGTATTAGACATTAAACAACATCACAGCCTATGCCTATTACCACTTTCTGGGCGTACCAGCTATACCCATATTAGTTATACAGCCCAGTTTAATACTGAGATTATAATAATATTAAAATATTAATATTATTATAATATGGACTATAGGGACTAAGTGATAGCAAGGGAAACGAACCCCGTGCTGATCTCGCACTGAATGCCTACAAAACAGTGAGTTTCATGACCTCACTCTTTAAACTATTTTACGAACTTTTGGGGTGGAAAGCATGTTTATACACTTTATTTATCTAAACACGGATCAGGATATAAAATATCTGAACATTTATATATGAAAAGTCCCTACAAACATAATGATTGACTACGTGCTGATGAAAGATGATTATTATCGTTGATTGATATATTGAGTGGAGATAATACGAATTGCAAAACATAATGAAATTACACGTGACAGCATGTTTATACAAACACGTCATGTAATGTTAAACATAACTAATTTGGGAGACAACGTGGTCTGTAATGGCCATGGGGATAACGTGGTCTGTGATGATTATGGGGCTGTTGTGGGCAGAAGGAGGGCCACAATAGTAACAAACTAAAGTTGAGTATGGCCTATGAGCCAAGTTCTGCTGCAACTTATTAAACTAAAGTTGAGTATGGCCTATGAGCCAAGTTCTGCTGCAACTTATTAAACTAATGTTGAGTATGGCCTATGAGCCAAGTTCTGCTGCAACTTATAAACTAAAGTTGAGTATGGCCTATGAGCCAAGTTCTGCTGCAACCTATTAAACGAACTAACTTGATTATGACATGAATGTTAAGAAAATAATGTGATTATGCGTATTGTGGGCGGATGGGGAGCCACAGTATTTGGTGATACGTGATAAATACTATATGTGTATATGTGTCTATATACATGCTATGTGATTAGCCGTAGGAAATACTATGTGTAGAATATACTAATTATTTGCGTGTACACTATATAATGTTTGAGTTTACATGGAATCATTGTGGGTGGAAGGGGGACCACAGTGGTTGATGTTAACGCGAAACCGTTGTGGGCGGAAGGGGGGCCACAGTGGTTGAGTTTATGTGGAACCGTTGTGGGAGAAAGAGGGTCCACAGTGGTTGGTTAAACACGGAAATTGGAAACAGGTAGTACGAACAAACATTCACGATTTTACCGAAATTTCGAATTTATATTTTAAACTTACATGTGTGCATATGCACACACAAGGATATGGCTGTACATATTTATACAACCGTGAATACATATTTTTACATACGCGCGTACATACAAACTATGACTGTATGGTGCGTAGAACTGATTTCGTTAAAACTTATGAAACTCACCAACTATTCGTAGTTGACCTATTTTAACATGCTTTTCAGGTAATCAGATATGAGAAGTAATTTCCTGTGCATTACGTGTCTGATTGGTGATTGATGTCGTGGGCATTTGAGTTAGAAGTAAAGTGATTGAAGAACAGGTTTAATTGTATCACCTAGTTTGTAAAAGATGTTACGACGATGTAATATATTGTAAATTAGTTAGTAATGTTTCTTTATGAACAATGTATTTGATACCAGTTGTATCTGTTGCATTTTCGTTTTACGCTTCCGCAATTCGCATAACGGGGTGTGACAGTAAGCAACATTAATGTGTTTTTCGACCACGATTAGACTATAATGGGCTTTGATTATGTATCTGATTACTAATACTCTGTTTATGTGTTTAGGTTATAAATTTGTCTAAGAACAGGTTCTTGATGATTTTTCTCTCTTTTCTTTCTTCTTCATTTTTATACCTTGAAATTATCTAAAAGTACTGAACTTTATAACTAATTTCACTTTGAATATGTTTGTTTATGTGATTCAGATATGGCAGACGATGAACCCAAGTATGTCTTCGAACCAAAACACAATATGTGTGCACTTCTACAAGTCACACCTGACAATGAGCCGATGGCTAGGATGATAACTTGGAAGGCTCGGTCCAATGTCAGTTTCGCATTCACTGAAAGCCCTGTAATTTACAGAAATCACTCATTGGATTTCTGGAGATCTGCAGAACTGGTTGAGGACATAAATAGTAAAAGAATCTAGGCAATCGTGGCTAGACAAGAGATACATATTACAGAGAGAATGATAAGAAGATGTCTCCGGTTGAATGATGGTGATCACAACTCAATAAACTTCAGCACACCCCACCTGATGAAAATATTTGAAGAGACAATGGGTTATCAAGGAAATGTTCATGATGGACAGTTTCAGAAGGGCATGTTTCCTATGCTGTACATATTTCTTATTCACCATGTTATACACGGATTTGCTCCAAGAAAGGGATCATGGACCTTGATGAGTCACGACTTGGCAAATGCCGCAGTTGGGATTATATATGATCTGCCCTTCAATTTCTCTAAGATGATATTTGAAGGATTAGTAGGAAATCTGAAGAAGCCTGAAAGAAAAAGATTTTTACAATATCCAAGATTCCTACAGATAATCTTCAATAGTGAGCTTCAAGATCTACCCACTATTGGAACTACACACCAACTGCAAGACCTTGACACATATAGAAGAATCAAAAATCCAGGTGTCTCAAATACATACAACTCAAATGTTTCATTTGAGATATTGCCATGGTTATTGGACCATGACTTGCAAGTGATGCCAGTACCTGAGTTAAGCTTAGAGGAGGAAGGAAGAGAGGATGATGACAGTGATGATGATGGAAACTCTGAAGATGGAGATGGTAATGGAGATGAAGGAGGATACGAAGTGAATATTGAAGTTTTTGTACCTATTCAGGGGGAGCAACTTGAGCACATTGAACAACCAATTATTCCATCACCACCACAAACTCCACCACACCGGATCACTCACACACAACCACAAATCCTAACCTTAAGCCAACCAGAAACATCTACACATACATCCCCACCACCACAAACACCACCATCCATATTTCAATCCCACACTTCAAACCAAGAACAACTTGATTATGAACATTTCACCACATCACCACCTACAACACCACAAACTGATAGTGACCTTCTGACCTTATTAAAAGAAAATGTTGAACTGAGAAGAAGGAATGAGGAAGTAATTGAGGAAAATGTTATGTTGTTGAAGAGACTAGTAGTAGCAAATTTGAGAATTCAAACCCTAGAGCAAGAGGTTGAGAAGACCTCAGCTGCCCCAAAATAGGGGAAGAATGTATCTATGCCAACTGTCTCAGGTGGAAATGATGAAGAAAATGTAACAGTTGCAGAGACTGCTGATGCTTTAAAGTTGATTGTGAATGTGTATGATGATGGAGAGGAAAGCAGTGATGAAAGGAGGATTGATGATGATGAGTATGAAGGAGATATGTCTGAGGGTGCAGAACAAGACTATGATTACATTGATGAAAGAAGAGATGAAGAGACTGTTGAGAAAGTGAATGAAATTGAAAAGATAAATGTTGAAGAGCAGGTTGAGACAGAGGAAAGGATTGAAGAGATAAATACAGAAGAAAATGTTGCTATCCTTGATATGGCCACTGATACCCCTACTGACATAGCTACTGATGTCTTGACTGACATACTTACAGAAGTAGACACTGAAGTGATGAATGATGAAGATACTGCTACTGAGGAGCTAATATTCACTGAACCAGAAAATGAACAAGCAGAATGCTCTAAGAATGTAGAATGTGATGATGAGATGGATGAACTTGAAAAAGAAATTGATAATTTCCCTCAAGAAAGTGAAGAAGAGTTAAAGAAAAGGATGAACAAAGGAAAAGCAAAAGTTACAGAAGAAGAGCCTGTTAAGGCATATCCTGAAAAGGATGTGTTATTTAGAGATGATGCTATTGCTGCTGATGCTGCCTTAAGGGAACAAGAAAGAATTATCAGAGAATCAATGGAAAGGGAGAAAATAGCCCAATCCTTAACTCCTGAAGAAATGGCAGAGTAGGAGATCTTGATCAAACAAGCCAATCTAGCAAAAGAAATGATTGATGATGTGGCTGATCAGGAGATGATTGAAGAATTGATTATGATGAATAGAGCTGAGGAAGTTGACAATTCCCTAGCTATTGTGGTTAGCAAGTTCCAGTCTCAAACTCAACAATCAGAAACTGCTAAACCAACCAACTTGAATACTGGTCTGATTATTGAAGACGAAATTGTTGAGTCCATTGCTTCAATGGCTGCCAAGAAATGGACTGAACAAGTAAAAGAAGATCTGAAGAAGAATCCCACTGACAGTTGGTCAGAAAGGGTAGATGTGCCTGAGCCTTATGAAACACTTAATCAGAAAAGAGAAAGGCTTTTTAAACTAAAAGAAGAATTTGCTGAGAAAGTCAACAGATTTGCCAAAATTTATACGAGAAGAAAGAGGGCAGCTGAGCAAACTGAATAAGAAAGATCTGCTAAAAGAGGAAAGTGGGATGATAAAAACCAGTATTTTGTTGAAACACCAGATGATGAAGCAAGTCCCATAAGGGCAATTCCTTTGCAGACACTACGACCAGGGCAAAAGATCCCAGGTGTCCCTGATGTGCCAACCAGAAATGAACCAGATCATCCACCTTCTGATGAACCAAAAGTTTATGCCATGAATGATTTAACTGAAGAAGAGGATGAATCTGAGGATTCTGATGATAATGATGATGACCCTGAGAATGATCAGACAATGAATGTGAAAGCTGCTAATGTTGTATCCCCTCATGTCACAATGACTTAGGAACATAGGGCAAACATTGAGCTGAGTGTGTTGGAAGCTAAAAAGAAAAATTCATTGGTGATAAAGTTAATACTCTCATGATTTGGTATAAGCTTTGAAACTCTGGCTGCTATGAATGATGATGAATTGAAGCAGAGATTAGATGAAGAAAATAATACTCTCAAGAAGCTTATGCAACAAAAGAATAGAGATGCCCAGAAATACAGAGATTATCTCAGAAGGCACAACTATTCTGAAAAGGATTTGTCTCACTTTACTTTTGATAAACTCCAATATCTCTATAACAGTGAAAGAGAAAAGGTGATTGAAAAATGTGTGAAAGAAAATGAGAAACTGGAAAAGATGGAGGAGTTGAAGAAAAAGTTTGGAGGCATGTGTGGTTATTTACTGGAAAGAGGTATGAAGCCTGAGATTGTTGAACATTTATCCAGAGAATTAGTGTTAGACCAATACAACAAACTGAAAAGAAAAGAAAAATTGAAAAGGGTCCAAGCTGAGAGCTCTACCAAACAGGCTGAAGCAACTTATGAACCCCAAGCTAAAAGAAGAAGAATTCAAACTCTGAGGGAGAAGGAAAAAGAACAAAACAGATCAGCTGAAACATCTGCTCCTCCAGATGCGAAACCTGAACCTGAGGATGAACCATTTCTCCCTTGGGAAAATGAAGAAATGATAAACATTCTAAGAAACATAATGATAAATCAAAGAGGAATGACTGAAGCAGACTTCAATGTCTTGGAAAAGGAGGATTTAAAATACCTCTTTTATATTAAAAAGGATGAATGGGAAAAAGCCATAAGGGAAGGAGAGAACCCAAGATACTATGCTGATGGTAGGTTTGTACCTGCTGGATTGGCAAGAACTTCTGGCATGGATAAAATGTTAAAAGAACTTAAAGCAGCAGGACACAATGTTGTTGAACTTGCCAATCTACCAACATAGATGGTTGAGGCTATATACATTAATGTCTTTAACTTGAGACCTAGCAAACCAAAGAAGTCCATTCCCTTCAGGCCTCCTATTTCAAGAAGATTTCCAAGAGGAGGAAGAGATCAAGGAGGAAGAAGTGAATCAAGCAGTTCAGCACAACAAAGAACAAGACCACAATCTAATGTGGATCTACCAAGAGAACTGTAATTGATTCTGTTACTAGTGCATTAAAGGTTATTATGGAGAGTAGACAATTTGAGAGAAATTGTTGTGAGAAGTGACTTCCATGAATTCAATGAAGAACAATTGAGAAGGATGGCCACTCTCAGATTGTATGATTACAGAAACAGAAGCAGATTGGCAGGTAGACAGATGAATGATCAGTCGAAATTTTTGTGGGAAGAAGCTAACAAAGGGTTCAAGTTCCTAAAAGAAAAGAGAAATTGGAGAACAACCCAAACTCACAAGTCAAGAAGGACTACAAAGCTAAAAATAATGGACATAGCTGAGAGAGACTATCAGATGACTTTCATAGATGAGAATCCATTGTCCAACATGAATACTTGTATAAGTATGGGAAGAAGAATGAGACGCCCCAACTACACAGTACAAGAAGAATGGCATTATAACTGAAATTGAATACAAAGAAGATGATGATCATTTTGTACTGAGAAATTCGGATGGAAAAATACTGAGGATCATTAAAAAGGATGAAGACTTGACCTGCCTGCACAATGAAGATCTAATGGATATAAGGGACTTGGATATACCAGAAAGTCACACTCACTACCAAGCCCTTAATATCTTCAAAATGAAAGCTGCTTCAGAGATAATCAATCGAAGACAAGCCATTCATAATGCAAGAAAGAGACTGTAACATCCCGAAATTTCTAAGGTAATATTAGTTATATTACTTATTAATAGATGGAAAGTTTACTCGGGTTATCAGGAAATAAATAATATAATAGGAGTTGGTATGGGTCGGGCTAGTGTTGGGTAATGGATGTGGGTTGTGGACCTGGGTTAATTGAGATGGGTTAAATGAGAATGGGATTTTAGGGATATAAATACCCCCAAAATCCCAAAATATCTCATTTCTCACCAACTCCCCAACACACACTCCATACACACTCAAAACACACACATTCTAACCGATCAAGATTCGAAGCCGAGACCCGAGATTTGTTGATAGATCTGAGTTGGTAAGGTAAGAACTAATCCCGCAAAGCTAATATTACTGAAAATGGTTAGGATTTGACGGGTTAACCGGACCCGAAACCTTACTGCCCAAATCGGACCCCTAAAACGTCGATTTTAGGCCGATTTGATGGTTGGGGTTTGTAGGCGCTGATCATACGATTCCGTGGGTACCAAAATCGAGTTATTTGGCTAAGAAACGAAGGAGTTATGGGCAAACAGATCTGCAGCGCGATAACTTCGCCTGCAAGATTAAGTTCGCCTGATGAACTTCGCCTTCAAGCGTAACTTCGCCTTCAAGCGTAAGTTCGCCTAAGGATAACTTCGCCTGAAGCCAAGTTCGCCTAAGGTTTAACTTCGCCTACGGTCAAGTTCGCCTAAGGATAACTTCGCCTGAAGCCAAGTTCGCCTAAGGTTTAACTTCGCCTGAAGCCAAGTTCGCCTAAGGATAACTTCGCCTGAAGCCAAGTTCGCCTAAGGTTTAACTTCGCCTGAAGCCAAGTTCGCCTAAGGTTTAACTTCGCCTGAAGCCAAGTTCGCCCGAGGGTTAACTTCGCCTGAAGCCAAGTTCGCCTAAGGTTTAACTTCGCCTGAAGTGAAGTTCGTTTAGAAAATAAATTAAAAACCTAATGGGAAATGTGTGAAGACAGTTAATGGAAATAAAATTTTTCCAAGCTGACCTGGCAGCTCGACCCCAGCCAGGGGCTCTGCCCCTTGGACCCTGCTAGGGGCTGCCGCCCCTAGACCCCGCTGCCAGGGGCGCTGCCCCCGGACCCCCGTTCGTTGTGGGTCATATAAAGATAGAAATACGTTATGAGAGGTGATAGTTAATTGATACGTGTAACTTGTTCAGTCAGCCGAGCCCAGTTAAGAGAAGGGATTTACAGCTATCAGAAACAGAAGCAGAGTTCAGGTGAGTTTCTAGCCCCATTTATGTGTTATGTTTTCGGGGCTGTGTGCATACTCGATATGTTTGTTAATACGCTTATCCTAAGAGATAAGTGTATGCCTTATGTGAATGATATGATATATAGGAATGATTGCTTGATGGTACGTGAACGATCTTCGGATATTGCACGTACTGTCAGGTTGTAACACTATGTGTAAGGTAAGTATGATATGTATGTTTATGTGTATGAACATGATAGAGATAATAGAAGAAAGAAATGATAATGTATGGTTACGAAAAGGGTACCGAGCCCTACTAATACTCGAGGTACGATGTATGGTTGTATGGTGACGAAGAGGGAATCGAACCCTTCTAATATTCGAAAACAAGGGACCAGACCCTTATAATATCTGTGATGTTAGGGACCAGACCCTTATAATATCTGTGATGTTAGGGACCAGACCCTTATAATATCTGTGATGTTAGGGACCAGACCCTTATAATATCTGTGATGTTAGGGACCAGACCCTTATAATATCTGTGATGTTAGGGACCAGACCCTTATAATATCTGTGATGTTAGGGACCAGACCCTTATAATATCTGTGATGTTAGGGACCAGACCCTTATAATATATGTGATGTTAGGGACCAGACCCTTATAATATCTGTGAGGTTATAGGGCGAAAGGCTCTTTAAAACGTATGAATATATGAATGTATAGAAGTATGAAAGAATAAAAGTATGAATACATGAATGTATAGAAGTATGAAAGAATAAAAGCATGAATACATGAATGTATAGAAGTATGAATGAATAAAAGTATGAATATATGAATGTATAAAAGTATGAAGGTAAGAATGTATGAAATGCAAGAATGTATTGTATGATTATGTGATTAACTAGAACTCACTCAGCGTAGCTGACTTTTAGTATGCACGCAGGTGAGCTGATTATAGAGTTAGCATGAGGATGGCACATGGCATGGATTGAACGGCTGGCATCTGAAGAAAGAAGTAAAGATGTTTTAAATATAAAGTTTTGGTGTTATGGTATCAAGGAAAAGATTTAATGTTTTGTAACAAATGATTGACGTTTTATATTCCGCGAAAAGTTTTAATAAACTCTGATTTGAAGAACTGTGTTTATGAGTAAATCCGACGCTAAAGTAGGGTCACCGGGTTCGGGGCCTTACAGAGACAAGATCAATAGAATAGGCTTTGTTTTGTAATGTCTTCGGACAACTTTCTGATTATGTAATTTGCTTATGTTATTTGAATATGTAATTTTGATTTTTGATTTGATGTGTATTTTTGCTAAGTGTAAGTAACCATATAAATGTTTTGGGTCAGCTGAGGTGTTCCAATCTAGGGGGAGATTGTTGAGTCAAACAATTGACCTAAGGGGGAGATTGTTGAGTCAAATATTTGACAAGAATGAAGTATATGGAAGATTGGAATCTTCTCAACCTCCTCAGAATTCACTAAGTATGGATCCGGGCACACCTTAGACATCCGAGCAAGGTTTTACTTAGCCGGGTATGATATTTTGTCTATCGGGCAAGGTTTACTTCAAGAAGTCTTCTTTAGTGGATATCCGAGTAGGGTTTGCAAATTAGTGCATTGCCGGGCAAGGTACACTAGTTTATGTAAATCCGGGCAAGGTTCACTTTATCAAGCAAGTCTGTTCTTCAGAGCCAAGTATATTACTCTTCCGAGTAAGGATTGGTTAACCAAGTCCACGAAGCCAAGTGATTGGAAGACCGAGCAAGGTATTCATTAATAAGTATGGTCCAAGTATGCTTGATGATCTAAAGGAATATCTCTAAGTAATATCAGGCAAGGTTGCTCGTAAGGAAAAAAGAAGAGCTGAAATGGATCATTGAAGAACAAGGTTGCTCGTAAGGATTTGTCGGGCAAAGTTTGACAAAGCCAAGAAGACTGAAGTCTACCCGGTGAGTATTTTACTTGGTAGAATGAGAATATGCCTTGCCCCAAAACAGAGGGAGAATGAGAATATGCCAACTGTCTCTGGTGTAAAAGTTGCTGAAACTGTGTGGAGACTGCAGACAGTTTAAAACTGATTATGAATGTTTATGATGATGGAGAGGAGTGTAGTGAGGAGAGGAGAGCTGAGGTTGATGAGTATGATGGTGATAGATCAGATGTTGGAGAACAGGACTATGATTATAATGATGAAATAGTAAATGTGGAGAGGGATAGAGAGAATGTTGAGACAGAAGATAAGATTGAAAAGATAAATGTTGAAGAAAATGTAGCTGCTATTGATACAGCTACTGATGTCTTAACTGACTTTCAGACTGGTGTAGAGACTGAAGTGACTAATGAACAGAATACTGCTACTGAGGAGCCTATTACTCAAGAACAACCAGAAAGCTCCAAGAGGGGAGAGTATGAACCTGAATTAGAAGCACTTGAAAAGGAAATAGATGACTATGAACAGTCTGAGGATGAAGAGGATGTGAGGAGGATAATTGAGAGAGGAAAAGCAAAAGTTAGTGTAGAAGAGCCTGTTAAGGCAAATCCAGAAAAAGATGTGTCATTTAAAGATGATGCTATTGCCAATGAAGATGCCCTAAGAGAACAAGAGAACATTCTGAGAGAAATAGGGAGATACTGGCTCAATCCATGACTCCTGAAGAAATGGCA
The DNA here is from genome assembly GCF_021521415.1 of Bidens hawaiensis. Classification (NCBI taxonomy): domain Eukaryota; kingdom Viridiplantae; phylum Streptophyta; class Magnoliopsida; order Asterales; family Asteraceae; genus Bidens; species Bidens hawaiensis. The sequence continues at coordinate 518,905 of NW_027491506.1, forward strand.
GAACAAGAAATCTTGATCAAACAAGCCAAACTTGCAAAAGAAATGTTTGATGATATAACTGATCAAGAAGCAATTGAAACACTGATTATGATGAACAGAACTGAGAAAGTTGACAATTCCCTGGCTATGGTGATAAGTATGTTTCAACCACAGAGCCAACCTGAAAAGGAATCTAAAAAGGCTTGTGAATCTGAAGAAATTCCTCAAAAGGAACCTGAAAGGCCAACTGGTGAATCTGTTGAAGAAATGATGGCTAATATCACCAGAATCAGGATGGAAAGAGCCAAAAGATTTGAACAAGTATATAAGAGAAAGAGGAAGTCTGATGAACAAAAAAGGAATGATGAGAGGAAAACAAAGAGAAAGAGATTGGATGAAAAGAACAAATGCTATGTTGAGACTCCTGAAGATGAAGGTGATAATGATAATAGCCCAATCAGGGAAATTCCACTGCAGACACTGCAACATGGACAACAGATTCCAGGTGTTCCTGATGTGCCTGCTAGTTCTGAACAGAATCAAGATCATCCACCCTCAGATGAACCAAAGATAGATACGGTCAATGTATCAACTGAAGAGGATGATGAAACTGATGATTCTGATGAAAAAAATGACGATCAAGGAAAAGGTGGAGAAACAGTGAATGATGAATCTCCACAAGTTGAAATGACAGATGTGCAGAGAGCCAACATTGAGTTGAGTATGAAAGAAGCTAAAAAGAGTAATCCATTGGATGTAAAGCTGAGAAGATATGGGATAAGTTTTGAATCTTTGGTTGATCTGGATGATGATCAGTTGCAAAAGAGACTTGATAAAGAGAGAGATGCCTTGAAGAAAAAGATGGAAGAGAAAACAGGGAGAGTCAAAAGTTTAGAGAATACCTCAGAAGGCATAACTATTCAAAGAAAGATCTATCTCACTTTAACTTTGACCAACTCCAAGATCTATATAACAGTGAAAGAGATAAGGTGATTGAGAAGTGTGTGAGAGAGAATGAGAATCTTGAGAAGATTGAATCTTTGAAGAAAAAGTATGGAGGCATGTGTGGATATTTGCTGGAAAGAGGTTTGAAGCCTAAAATTGTTGAAAACTTGTCAAGAGAATCAGTGGTAGACCAGTACAATAAGTTGAAAAGAAAAGAAAAGCTGAAAAGGGCTCAAACTGAAAAGTCTACCAAACAGTTTGAATCAACTGATGAACCTCAGGCAAAGAAGAGAAGAATTCAAACCATGAGGGAGAAATTAAAGGAACAAGTCAGATCTGTTGAAACTCCTACCCCACAAGAAGTAAAGCCTGAACCAGAAGATGAACCCATAGTCCCTTGGGAAAATAAAGAAATGATAAATATTCTAAAAAGGGTTATGATTGATCAAAGGGGAATGAGTGAAGCAGATTTCAATGCCTTGGAGAAACAAGATTTAAAAGAACTTTTCTATATACAAAAGGCTGAATGGGAGAGAGCTTTGAGGGAAATTGATAACCCTAGAAGCTTTGTGGATGGAAGCTTTGTGCCAGCTGGATTGGCAAACATTCCTGGTATGGCAAGCATGCGGCTGGATCTTAAGAGACTAGCAGGACAGAATGTTGTTGAATTAGCTAACCTTCCAACCGAAATGGTAGAGGCCATCTATATCAAAACTTTTAATTTAGGGACTAGTAAACTAAAGAAGTCTATCCCTTTTAGGCCTCCAATTTCAAAAAGATATCCACAAGGAGGAAGAGGTGAATCAAGTAGATCTGCACAACAAAGAACAACAAGACCAATTTTGGCGCACACACATACAACAAACATAATATCTGGTCTTGTCGCAGTAAGGTACATCAGGGATCCAATTTTGGCTCTGTATTCATGTTCATCTATAGGCTCCTCCTTTTCATCAGCAATCATCTTTTCTTTAGTGTCCATTGGAGTTGAAGCAGTTTTGTATTCATGACAATTGAACTTGTTCAAGATGTCATGCACATATTTGGTCTGGTAAATGAAGATCCCTTCAGCTTTCTGTTGTACTTGCAATCCAAGGAAGAAGTTCATTTCTCCCATAGAGCTCATGTTGAATTTGGACTTCATTACCCCTTCAAACTTCATGCACATTTGTTCATTTGTAGAACCAAAGATGATGTCATCCACATACTTTTGTAATAGAAGCAAGTCTGATCCCTTTCTTTTGTAGAAGAGTGTCTTGTCAATGGCTGCTCTTTTAAAGCCATTTTCAAGAAGATGATTTGACAGCTCATCATACCAAGCTCTAGGAACTTGATGCAATCCATAGAGGGCTTTATTCAACTTATACACCCTGTTTGGATACAAAGGATCCTCAAAACCTGAAGGTTGAGCTACATACACATCTTCATCAATCATTCCATTTAGGAATGCAGACTTAACATCAAGCTGGAACACCTTAATGTTCTTTGAGGCAGCATAAGCAAGAAAAATCCTGATAGCTTCAAGCCTTACAACAGGTGCAAAGACTTCCTCAAAGTCTATTCCTTCTCCCTGAAGGCATCCTAGTGCCACAAGCCTAGCTTTATTCTTAATCACCAAACCCATCTCATCCCTTTTGTTTCTAAAAACCCATTTAGTTCCTATTGCATATCTGTCTATTGGCCTATCAACAAGATCCCATACATGTAGGTCTCTGAACTGTGCCAATTCTTCCTGCATTGTTTTCACCCAACTATTGTCTTTTAGTGCTTGAGCAATGTTCTTTGGCTCTATTTGGGATAGAAAGAAGGAGTAAAGACAGATGTTTGCAATTTCAGAATGACTTCTTGTGACTCTTTCATGCAAATCTCCAATGATGTTTTTAGAAGGATGATTCTTTTCTACATAAGGAGTTTGTACAATTGAGATTTGGTTCTTCAATGATCAAATCAGTTTATGCATCATGAAATTCTGGTGCTTCTTCATTATGTTGTCCTGAAGTAGATGCACCGTTGTTTTCCAAATTCAGTCTTTGAAACGATCTTGAAACCTTGCAGTAGATGCAGCTTCTTCTTCATTTGCTTGGTTACTTGTGTTTCCCTCATTCTGAAGTTGATCATTCTGTACTTCTTGAATGTCTTGATTAATCTCAGTATGATTATGTTCAGGTTTGTGATTTTTTTCTTGATTATATTCTTGATCTTGTTCAACAATATCACGTGAGTAATTCTTCACAAATGTATATTCCTTTTCGTTTCTAGCAACCTTTTTCCACAACTCTTCTAAGTCCAATGGTTTCTTCTTTTTCTCTTCAATTTCACTGGTCAAGTAGAATGAGTCATCAAAGTCTTCAGGATAAATCTTGAAAGACCTTATTAACTTTTCATGATCAAACAGCCATGCTGCACCATCAATTGTGTTGAACTGATTCTCATTAAAGATGATGTCAGATGATTCTATAACACACAAATGGTCTTTCACATATACTCTGTATGCTTTTGAGTGTGTGGAATATCCAACAAAGAAACAGTCTAGGTATTTTGTTTGAAACTTGTTCAAATAGTCCCTTGTGTTCAGAAGAAAACATTTGCATCCAAAGGGCTTGAAAAACTTGATATAAGGCTTTCTATAGTGGTATTTCATATGGTGTCTTGTTATGCCTTTTGTTGACAAGTACCTTATTCTGAACATAGCTGGCTGTATTTATTGCTTCAGCCCAAAAAGTAACAGGGTAATTAGCATCTGCTAACATGGTTCTTGCAGCTTCAATCAAAGTTCTATTCCTTCTATCTGCAACACCATTTTGTTCAGGAATTCTAGGAGCTGAAAATTATTGAAGTATTCCCTTTTCTGCACAAAATTCTTGCATAACTCCATTTTTGAACTCAATACCATTGTCACTTCTTATCATTTTAACCTTCTTATTCAGTTTGTTCTCAATCATTGTTACACAACCCTTAATCAACTCTGCAGTCTCATCCTTGGTACTTAGGAAATAAACCCAAGTATATCTTGAAAAGTTATCAATGATCACAAGACAGTATCTTTTCTTTCCTATACTTGGTATACTCACAGGACCAAAAAGATCCATGTGAAGTAATTCAAGTATTTGATCAATTGAGTTGATGAGCTTTGGCTTATGTGTAAATTTGTGTTGCTTTCCTTTCTGACATGAAATACAGTGATCTTCCAGTTTGAATTCTCTTGTAGGTAAGCCAATCACATGCTCACCTTTCACAAGTTTGTTCATGTTCTTCAAGTTCACATGACACAGCTTCCTATGCTATAATTTTGACTCATTTTCTGTGGCTTTGGACACAAAACATGCACCTCCCCTTGAAACAGCTTCTTTCGTGTTCAATTCATATAGGTTGCCATTTCTTGGTGCCATCATCATAATCATTTCAGGTGGAATTACAAACTCTTATTTTAGAATGAAACAGTGGGAATCATCAAAACTGACTTTGTAACCCTTATCACACATTTGTGATATGCTCAGTAGATTATATTGTAGACCTTCAACCTGAAACACATTATCAAATGAAAGTTTTCCATTTGTTAAGTGTCACACCCTCAAAATCCAATAACGGAGTTTTACCGTCGGAGGGTGTGAACTAACAGGATCGGAATCATTAGTTATAATCAAACCATAAGTAAAGTTTTCAAACCACGAAACATTTGAGTGTAAATAAGTACGGAAGCGTAAATTCATAAATCAAGTGTTGCGTCACGCAGGACGACTTAAAACCCAATTAATGACAGTTTAAAAACAAGTTTGCAAAAACGATAGAGTTCAATATAATGCATGTTCCTATACCGCGCCCGCCTCGGCTACCTGAGAATAACATACTAAAAGTGTCAACACGGGGTTGGTGAGTTCACAAGTTTATATAAATAAAGCGTTTTGCGTTTGCGTTTTGCATTACCAGATAATGTTAAATCAATTATATATCTATAGGTAGCTAGCCTATAAAACAAGTATTACTAAGTGTTCGACACCGAAGCTGACTGTTTATCAATTGCCTTGCCACCATGTCTATCCCGACCATGGAAAATGTGTTAGCCAAGATTACACCCACTCGACCTCCAGTCGAGTTTAGCGTTGGGTGGGGTTTGTCAAACCCAGCAGACCTCAAAATTCAGACTTGCACTTCAGTTTTGTAAAATAATAAAAGTTAACTTTTACACGTCTATAAATTACAAACTTGGACTTTATAGAAACTAGACTCAACCTAGTACACTGTAGTGTTAATAATTTCGACCAATTACCACATTAACATTCAGTTACAGTCGTCTAAACATAAACTTAACAATCTGTCCAGTACTAGTTTACATCAAAACTCAACATAACAATAATCTATGACCCATAATCCATGCATATAACACTCTAGACATAATATTTACCAACCATGCATATCAACCTCACATTACATACATAGTTAGGGTTTTTCTAGAAAGTTTAAATCAAAGAACAAGTGATTAACAAACAAAAATAACACAACTAGTTATCAATTCAATAGCTAATCATCATCAAGCATATAATCAAACCCTAACTCATCTTAATCATCAATTTCGTGACTTAGGGTTTTGGATTAACCCATTCAAAATCAAAATTAAACATATAGAATGCATAGAGTAGTTGTCAATACCTTCCTAGCACCTTAATTCTTCAACCAAACTTGAAAAATCCTTGTGTGTATGTGTGTGTAGTGTGACGGCAGCCAAGAGAGAAAGGGAGGGGGCCGATCGGGTTTGAGAGGGAGGGAGGAGGTTAGGGTTTTTTTTATTAATTAATAATAATTATATTACACAATGGCCCCTCAATTTTTAGTTATTTCCTTTCTAGCATAAAGTACCTTTTTGCATCTTGAGTTAATGTTCTACACAATATTATCAAATAACACATAAGCCTAACACATAATTATCAAATAATTATTGTTTTGATGTTTGTCGTTTATTCACCAATGGTTTGCGTCAACTCGTTTGCGTTTCGGTGTAATCCCGAAAGACTACATGTGTAGTGATTGTCAAGCGTCATTTAAAACCCTAGTTTAAATGTAATGAGATGTGCGTTATAGATCAAGTGATCTTAAGTTTGAATTGACGCTGTTTGAATTAACGGAGTTAACCTGAAATTGACGAGTGTCACATCATTCCCATGTTGAAAGAACTTTCGTCCCGAAAATTTGAGTCAAGTCGCGATGGGTGTCTGAAAAAGCAAGAAAAATTTTCAGTTTGTCATATCATCCCCTAGTAGAAAAAAATTTCGTCCCGAAATTTAATTCATACCTCTGGTGATTTCTGACGGTTTGACGGCTTTCGCGGTTTTCGGTGTTTGGTCAACCCTTCAAAAAGGTGAGGATACTTTTTCATCATTTGGTTCTCACGTTCCCACGTGAACTCCGGTCCACGTCTTGAGTTCCAATGAACCTTAACGATTGGAATTTTGCTGTGCTTGAGTGTTTTGGTTTCCCAATCCAAAACTTCGACTGGTTCTTCGATGAAACGTAGTTGTTCATCAACTTGCAACTCGTCCAAAGGGACTGCTTGGGTTTCATCGGATAGGCATTTCTTCAAATTGGATACATGGAATACATTGTGTACACTACTGAGTTCCGTTGGTAGATCCAGTCGATACGCCAGCGGACCAATGCGCTCAGTTATCCGGTAAGGGCCAACGTATCGTGGATTGAGTTTGTTTCGCTTTCCGAAGCGAACTACACCTTTCCAAGGTGAGACTTTGAGTAATACTTGGTCGTTCAATTGAAATTCAAGAGGCTTTCGGCGCTTGTCGGCGTAACTCTTTTGGCGATCTCGTGCTGCTGCCATACGGTTGCGGATTTGAACAATCTTTTCAGAGGTTTCAAGTACTAATTCTGGGCCAGTGATTTGGCTATCACCCACCTCTGCCCAGCAGGGAGGTGATCGACACTTTCGTTCGTACAACGCTTCAAACGGCGCTGCTTTAATGCTTGCGTGGTAGCTGTTATTATACGAAAACTCTACCAAAGGTAAGTGAGGTTCCCAACCTTTTTCAAAATCCAACACGCATGCACGCAACATGTCCTCCAATGTCTGAATGGTGCGTTCACTTTGCCCATCCGTCTGAGGATGGTATGCTATGCTCATATCAAGGCGGGTGCCTAGTGCACTCTGTAGTGACTTCCAAAAGTGCGAAGTGAAACGGGAATCTCGATCAGATATGATTGAGACAGGAACTCCATGTCTAGACACTACTTCTTTCATATAGATGCGAGTCAATTTTGTCCGATTCCTTGATTGCTAAGAAGTGTACAGACTTAGTCAACCGGTCAACGATCACCCAGATGGTATCGCATCCCGTCGGTGTTTTGGGTAATCCCGTGATGAAATCCATTGAAATGTGCTCCCATTTCCACGTTGGAAGTTCCGGTTGCTGTAGCAGACCAGATGGTTTCTGATATTCTATTTTGACTCTTGTACAAGTCAAGCATTTGCTCACGTAGGTGACAATGTCGGCTTTCATGTTTGGCCACCAGTAAAGTGCCTTTAGGTCATGGTACATTTTATTTGAGCCAGGTTGGATGGAATATCTGGACTTGTGTGCTTTGTCCATCACTAGAGTTCTCAACTCTCCGTATCGAGGGACCCAAATACGGTTTTCGAAATATCGTACCCCGTCCGATTTGGTTTCATGTTGCTTGTTCATGCCCCGCATAAGTTCTGATGGGAGATTATCGTCTTTCAAGGCTTCGAGTTGCGCATCGCGAATATGATCGGGTAAGTTGGCGTGAATCGTGAGTTGTAATGCTCGCACTCGTCTAGGTTTATCTGTTTCTTTCCTGCTGAGAGCATCGGCCACTACATTGGCCTTGCTAGGGTGGTACTTGATGGCACAATCATAATCCTTAAGCAGCTCGACCCAACGACGCTGTCGCATGTTCAGCTCCTTCTGATCGTAGATATGTTGGAGACTCTTGTGGTCGGTGTAAATGGTAAACTTGGTACCGTACAAGTAATGCCTTCATATCTTAAGAGCAAACACCACAGCTCCGAGTTCCAAGTAATGGGTCGTGTAGTTCTTCTCGTAAATCCGTAGTTGTCGAGAGGCATAGGCTATAACTTTCTCGAGTTGCATCAGTACGCAACCTAGACCTTGTATCGATGCGTCACAATGTACCTCAAAATTTTCTGTTCCCTCGGGAAGGGCTAGGTTAGGGGCGCTACAGAGTTTGGTTTTCAACAGTTGGAAAGCGGATTCCTGCGTGTCACCCCAATTGTACTTAGTACCCTTGTGAGTCAAAGCGGTGAGGGGTTGAACAATCTTTGAAAATCCCTCGATGAAACGTCGGTAGTAGCCAGCCAGTCCTAGGAATTATTGCACCTCAGTCGGAGTCTTAGGTGCTTCCCAGTTTTTGATGGCGTCTACCTTGCCGGGATCGACATGGATACCATTCTCATTGATCACATGTCCTACGAAGTGAACCTCGCGAAGCCAAAATTCGCATTTCGAGAGTTTAGCGTACAGTTGTTCCTTCTTTAGCAATTCCAGGATTAACCTCAGGTGTTCTTCGTGGTCGGTCTTGTCCTTGGAGTAGACGAGGATATCATCAATAAAAACAATCACAAACTTGTCGAGGTACGCCTTGCATACTCGGTTCATGAGATCCATAAATACGGCTAGTGCATTGGTTAAGCCAAAAGGCATAACCGAAAACTCGTAGTGACCGTACCGAGTTTTGAATGCCGTCTTTGAAATGTCTTCTTCGCGCACTCTTAATTGATGGTAACCAGATCTCAGATCGATCTTCGAGTAGTAACTCGATCCTTGCAGCTGGTCGAACAGATCATCAATTCGGGATAAGGGATAACGGTTCTTGATTGTCAGCTTGTTCAGATCTATGTTGTTGATGCACATGCGGAAAGTCCCGTCCTTCTTTCGGAAAAATAAGACAGGGGCTCCCCATGGTGATGAGCTAGGTTGGATAAAACCCTTATCCAACAAATCTTGCAATTGGGTGGACAACTCCTGAAGCTCTGCCGGTGCGAGCCGATACGGGGCTCGTGCTATGGGTGCAGCACCGGGGGTCAATTCGATTTGGAACTCGACTTGTCGAATAGGAGGGAGTCCAGGCAAATCCTCCGGGAAGACTTTCGGAAAATCTCGCACAATCGGTATGTCTTCGATTCGCTTCTCCTCCGCGGGTTTCTCGACGATATGGGCTAAAATTGCCGGATGACCCTTTCTTAGATATTTCTGCGCCTTCATGAGGGTGATAACACTTGTAGCCCATGCCACTCTTCTCGCCATGTATCGAAATGATCTCGCAGGAAGGGGTAGTGATGTGGACTATCTTGTCGTGGCATATAATCTCCGCTCGATTCTCGGATTGCCAGTCCATGCTGACAACGACATCGAAACTACCAAGTGTAAAAGGTATGAGGTCGATATCAAAAGTATGACCCGACAGTTTCAACTTACATCCCGCAAGTACATGAGTTGTTTCTATAGACTTACCGTCAGCTAATTCAACAGGAAACTTATCATCTAACGGGGTTGGAGTTAAGTCTAAGAGTTTACTAAAGGCTTTCGATACAAAACTCCTATCTGCTCCAGTGTCAAACAAAACAGAAGCAAAACAGTCGTTCACAGGAAACTTACCGGTCACCACATTCGGATCGCTGCGGGCCTGGCCCGACCCAATGACGAAAGCTCTACCTTTACCACTACTTCCGCCACTGTTGCTGCCTCCATTGTTCTCATTCTGCTTTAGTTTGGGGCAATCCTTCCTGAAATGACCCTCTTGACCACACTCGAAACACCCTTTAGTCGCCGTAGGCTATTTAAGAGCACCCTTTGCCGCTAGGTCTCCCCTACATTCCTTGGCCTGATAACCCATTTTTCCGCACCTCAGACACTTGATACGGTCGCATGAGCCAGCATGGTGATAGTTGCACTTGTTGCATTTCGGGTATTTCCCAGCATAGCCACTCGAAACCGGCCCGACACCGTTGTTGTTATTGTTGGAACCCTGATTATTGAAGTTCCGAGCGAGTTCGGGCTTACGGTAGTGTTGTTGCTGTGAGGGGTTCAATGATGAGGACCTGGTGTTTTCTAATTTCCTCTTTCCATTGCTCGGGTTGTTGTTGTTGTTGTTGTCAGTGCTTAAGTTGTCACGAGTTTTATAGGTTGAACCTCTAGGTGGTAACGCACCTTGTGTCACTGCCTGTTCCGTCAGTTTGTGAGCTAACCGGATCGCTTGTTGAATTGTAGCCGATTTGGAAGACGTCACCATACCCTGAATTTGTGGTACCAGCCCATCGATATACATCTCGATTCTCTTACTCGGCGGGTCTACCATCCGTGGACACATCACTGCTAGCTCGTGGGAATGGGTAGTGTTGGCTTCAATCTCGGAACCCACCATTTTCAACGACCAAAACTCAGATTCCAACTTCGCAATTTCCTCTCTAGGACAATACTCTTCCCGCATCATATTCTTGAACTCTTCCCAGTTCATAGCGTTTGCCAATTCCAACCCAAGAATTTGCACATTGGAGTTCCACCAAGTGAGGGCAAAATCTTCCAGTGTTCCAGCAGCAAATTTGACCCTACTGGCGGGTGGACAGTTACACATCTCGAAAGCTGACTCGGCCTTCTCAGCCCAACGCAGGAAACCTATGGCTCCCTCAGTGTCCTTAAACGAATTGTGCTTACAATCCAGGTAGTTCTTGAAAGTACACGCTCCAGCTAGACCTCCGGCTTGATTTTGAACATGTGCGGCTAGAGCTGCCGCCGCATGGTCATTCAATAGGGTTTGGAGTTCTGCTGCGGTTAAGTTGATGTTACCGTGACCGTGCCCAGCGTTTATTCCAGCCATTTCCTAGAATCACAACATAAAATTTTAGACATGAATTCTCGGTTTCATATGCAACACACCATACATGTAATAAGAGGTAGGTAAGAAAGAAAAGATAAGAGAAGTAAACATCACATCACAACCATATAATAATCCAAATAATAAATCATGATTAAAACCATTGTATTCGCTATAAAGTATTTAAAACCAATCCTTAAAATTATAGAAAATAATAGTTTTGATGGAGACAACCCCTCCATCTAGGTGTTATCATCCTTAGATGTCATCGTCTGAGGACACCTTTGAGTGTGCCTCCGGCTCAGCCGGTTCTTCCTCCGGTTCCTCTTCGGGTTCCTCTTCGGGATCTTCCTCAGGTTCTTCCTCAGGTTCTGCTGCATTCTGAGCAATTTGTGTCAGTAAGATATCGCATCGCTCTAGAGCTATCTCTGTCAGGGATCTCGCCACAAGAAGCTGCTCTTGCAAATCTATCATCTTTGCTTGCATTTTTCTCATAATCTTCATCTGCTGATCATTAGTATCCTCATAAAACCCGCGTCACGCTCTAAACAGGAAACAACAGCTGCGAGAACACGCTCTAACGTTTCGGTTATGGGTGGTAGGGTGTTGGGATATGCAGGGCGGCTCGGGTGAGGTAGTGGGGGAACTTGTTCGCGATAAACCATACGCCTGATCATACTCGGGTACCAATCCCAGCTAACGTCGTCGTCGTACATGCCTCCAGATAGGCGATACCTCTTTGGTGCAGGGGCTTCTAGTTCCGGGGCTACTCGGGGTGGCGACGAGGTAGGTAGTTGCGGTTCCTTTCCATGGGCATGAGTCATCTGGTCGGATGATGATGATCGTGGTGTCGACATCCCTACAGGTAAGTCGTGTATGCGCGCGCATGAGTGAATGAGGTAAAGAGATAAGGATAACGACTGACTAAATATAATATATGCAGTGCGTATAACTATAACTAATGGGTCGTTGCGGTTATAGTCTAGTATGTTTGGTTTTAACAAGATTATCAAAGTGATAAAATCCCTATTTTACCAAAAACGCAGCGGATATAAAAGTTTTAAATCTTGTTAATATGATATGTATAAAACCAATTTTAAACATGTAAAACCCAAACCCGGATCCAAATACGAATTACACACTATCAAATACATGCATGTCACTATAAGTCCATGCATGTTACTACTACCTTTCAAAATGACAAAACCGGGTGAAAGAGATGATGATTGAAAGGTAAGAACTTGAATATGGAAGCTCCTCAAGCTAGCATACCCCAAGCTTCAACAACACACCACTTCTAGCTAGGATTTGCACTTGAAATTTTCTTCTTCTTTTCTTATGTTGGATGAAAATACCCAAGAGAGGAAGAGAGAAAAGTTTACTTGGAAATTATGTGTGTTATGAAAGAATGAAAGAGAAAGACTTGGTTTTATTTAAAGGCATCTTTCTCTCCACCAATAATAACCATTGCATGTCTCCACTCAAACATATAATAATATTACATTTGAAAGAGTTATTATCTTTTTCTTTTATAAAACTTTAAACACATATATATATCCATACATATATACTTTTATAAGTTTATAACTTATAACTTATAAAACCCATTATATGTTAAGAGACATGCTTGGTTATTATTATTCACATATTGTTATTTAACCAACTTAAATAACACTATGTAATGTTCTTTCATAACACATAAATCATCCATATGATTTGTTTATTACACAAGTACATTTTATTTAGAAACCCCTTTCCAAATAACTCAAGTGTTAATATTCATTTGTTAAGATCACATCATATATGAACGAATATTATCGGTGTTTGTCTAGCTTGTTATTAGGTATGACCCGACTTGGATCATAACGTACTAGCCACATCAATTTAATATGTCTCTTGGGCAGACCGAGTCCAACAATCTCCCACTTGCATAAGATACATAGAAGATTGATGCAAGTAGCAAATACCGCCTAACTACGGTTTACTACCCCTAATACGTATGACGAAGTGCCATTCAATAACATCATCCCTTTCAAGTCCCATACTTGAAAATGATTTAGGTGAAACTATCATTTATCATTTTGCCACAAATGTCATGTTAAATCCAAAGACACAGAGTGATCATTCTCTGTTGATTTAACTTGTCAGGCCTTAGACATTTAACTCTCAACGAATAAGAGGGACAAATCCCATATTGACTACATACTTCTCTCACTATCACCTTGTACTATACTTGAGCTTAGCCTTATGTACTGACATATTTCAGAGCAGCGAAGAACTAAGTCAAAGCATAATAGTCGATGAATATCAAGACCCAATATGTATCTCAGGTCGGAGGATACTATGAAGTTCGCCTTTACTCAAATTTACTTATGATCACAAATCCCAAGGATTCCATGCAGTAAAATTGAGAGCGGGTCAGTCCAATATTTATCCCATAAATATCTATGAACCTTGGCAGCAACCCTTTGCTATATTCATACCTCATGAATATCTACCAATCCAAGTTCATAATAGTCTTACTTTCACATTTGTTCCCACAAATATGAACGACTACGGACGTTTAGAATAATTCAAATTATTCATGGATTTAAACATACTAAATGGAACATAACTCAAGAACATGACTATAACCATAACCATATGATTGAGTTAAAATAAATTTGTTCCAATATCCAAATACCAATTTTGATCGAATCCAATCACTAGAATATCGAAGTCCTAAGACGCAAGTATGACTCTCATGCTTCGGCCTTTCAAGGAGTTTCGTGAGTGGGTCCGCAATGTTTTGATCAGTGTGAACTTTGCGAATACATATCTTTCCCTTTTCAACTTCATCCCTTATGTAGTTGAAGCTCCGCTCAATGTGCCTAGTCTTTTGATGTGCGCGGGGTTCCTTGATTTGAGCAATCGCACCCTCGTTGTCACAAAAGATCTCTAGAGGGTCCTGAATGGTACGGACTACCCCTAGATCGGTAATGAACTTTCTAATCCATGCAGCTTCTTGAGCTGCTAGGGAGGCGGCGATGTATTCAGATTCAGTGGTGGATAAAGCTACCACGTCTTGTTTTGCATTCTTCCGTGAGACAGCACCACCAGTGAGAACGAAAACGTATCCCAATTGTGATCGAGAATCATCTCGATCAGTTTGGAAACTCGCATCAGTGTAACCCTTTACAACGAGTTCCTCCTCACCAGAGCCATATATTAGAAACATATCCTTAGTCCTTCTAAGGTATTTCAATATGCTCTTAACAGCCATCCAATGGCTAGTTCCCAGATTTTGTTGGTATCGACTTGTCATCCTCAAGGCGCATGACACATCCGGTCTAGTGCAAATCATGGCATACATGATGGATCCTATAGCAGATGCATATGGGATACCACTCATTTTGTCTTGCTCATCCTTTGAGCTTGGACATTGAGAAGCACTCAACATCGTTCCTCTTTGAATAGGTACCAAACCTTTCTTAGAGTTTTCCATCTTGAACCTTTTCAAGATCTTGTCAATGTATGCACTTTGATTCAAACCTATCAACCGCCTTGATCTATCCCTATAGATTCTTATTCCCAGAATATAGGCGGCTTCACCGAGATCCTTTATGGAAAAACAGCTTCCAAGCCAGGCTTTCACACCTTCCAAGGTTGGAATGTCATTTCCAAACAGTAATATGTCATCAACATATAATACCAGAAAAGTTATGATGCTCCCACTAGCTTTCTTATACACACAAGCTTCATCAGCGTTTTTGATGAATCCAAATTTCTTAACTTCATCATCAAAACGGTGATATCAACTTCTGGATGCTTGTTTCAATCCATAGATTGATTTCTTCAACTTGCATACTTTGTTAGGATGTTGTGGATCGACAAAACCATCAGGCTGGACCATATAAACATCTTCATTAAGATGCCCAATTAGAAAAGCAGTTTTGACATCCATTTGTCATATCTCATAGTCATAACATGCCGCTATGGCAAACAATATCCTTATAGACTTTAGCATCGCCACATGCGAGAAAGTTTCATCATAATCAACCCCTTGAGTTTGAGTGAAACCCTTTGCTACAAGTTTAGCTTTATAAGTATCCATGTTTCCATGCATATCAGTTTTCTTCTTGAAAACCCACTTACTTCCAACCAGCTTGGAATTTAGAGGTGGAGCAACCAAGTCCCATACTTGATTGTCATGCAAGGATTGCATCTCAACATTCATGGCTTCTAGCCATTTGTCACAATCAGATTGTGACATTGCATCTCGGTATGTGGTGGGTTCATCCGAATCAACCACGTAGCATCCATCCATGAAAAATCCATATCCCTCAGGTGGGGTGCTAACTCTACCAGATTTGCGAATGTTTTGTGTGTTTTGATCAACCATTTGATCATCCTCAACAACCTCTTGTTGATTGCTAGTGTCAACCAAACGTGTATCGGCTTGTAGTTCTCGATCCTCTTCGAGTTCTACAGTTCTATCAGTTCCTTCCATAAGGAACCTTCTTTTCCAAGAACTTAGCCTTTCGAGCTATAAACACTTTATGCTCGCTTGGATTGTAGAAATAATATCCCATCGAATCCGTGGGATATCCTACAAATATACACTTAGTGGATCGACATTCAAGTTTGTCAAGGGTGTAGATCTTAACATAAGCCTCACAACCCCATACCTTTAAATATGAAAATTTTGGAGCCTTTCCATGCCATATTTCAAAAGGTATCCTATCCACTTTCTTGGTTGGAGCCATATTTAAAATACGGGCAGCAGAGATCACAGCGAAACCCCAAAATGATAGAGGTAATGAGCATCTAGCCATCATGGATCGAACCATGTCGAATAAAGTTCGATTCCTCCTTTCGGACACACCATTATGTTGTGGTTTTCCAGGTGGAGTAAGTTGTGAGACAATCCCACAACTCCTAAGATGTTCTAGAAACGCATCATTGAGGTATTCACCTCCTCTATCGGAACGTAGTACTTTGATTGTTTTGTTGAGTTGATTTTGTACTTCATTTTGGAAGACTTTGAACATTTCAAAGGCCTCATTTTTGTGTCTTAACAAGAACACATACCCATAGCGACTATAATCGTCGGTAAAGGTAATGAAGTATCTTTCACCATTTCTTGTCATTGTCCTAAAAGGTCCACATACATCCGAATGTATGATACCTAATAAGTCTTTCGCCCTTTCATTTGTTCCATTAAAGGGTTCTTTGGTCATCTTTCCCAATAAACAAGATTCACATTCATCAAATGAATCAACATTTGATTTCAAAAGACCATTCTTTCGAAGTGTATGAATACGATTCTTGTTTATGTGACCAAGACGACAATGCCAAAGAAAAGTATTACTCAAATCCATTTTGAGTCTTTTGGTGTTAGCTTGGTACAACGAGTTATCAATGTATGAGTCATCATGAATTAATTCATAAATGTCATAAAACGGCATCGCTTTAAAATAAAAGACATTATCCATGAAAACATAAATACCATTATCAATAAACTTAAAGTCATAACCAGATTGTCTTAATACAGAAACAGAGATAATATTCCTAGTCAAACTAGGGGAATATAAAATGTTTTTCAAAACAATTTCAAAACCATTTGGAAGCTTTAAAACATAATCTCCTCGGGCTTGGACGTCAACCTTTGCTCCATTGCCCATGAAGAGACTTATATCTCCTTTCTTCACCTCATTTCTTCTTTTGAACCCCCGCAATGAATTGCATATGTGAGTTCCACATCCGGTATCCAATACCCATGTGTTAGAAAAAATAATATTAAGATCAATGTGAATCATGAATGTTGTACCTGAGGTTTGCCCCGCATCCCTCTTAGCTTTCAACTCCTTGAGATAGGTCGGACAGTTTCTCATCCAATGACCTATCTCACCACAACCAAAGCACGGATCCTCAGCGCTATCCTTTAGCTTCTTTGGCTTTGGCTCCGCCTTTGCCTTTCCCTTGAACCCCTTCTTGACTTGCCCCTTACCAACGGAAACCTTTGCTTTTGGTTCCGGGTGATGCCTTTTTTTTTAGCCACCCTCATTGATCGCAAGAACGGGTAAAACCTTTTTACCCATGCCGGCCTCGGCTGTCTTATGCATTGCGTGAAGCTCACCAATGCTTTTGTCCCATCCATTCATGTTGTAGTTCATGACAAATGTCTCAAACCTTTTAATTAAGCCATTTAGGATTAAATCCGTGGCTAAATCTTTTGAGACAGGATAGTTAAGCCGTTCAAGTCGATCAATGTGGCTCTTCATCTTGAGTACATAAGATGAAACAGATTGGGTTTCTTCCATATGACATGCATGAAGCGCTCGAACTGTTTCGAATCGCTCAACCCAAGCTTGAGTAAGGAACATTTCCTTAAGTTGGGTTATCATGTCATACGCCCCATGATTCTCGAAATCCTTTTGGATCTCGGGAATCATTGTTCCCAACACGAGGCAAGAAACTTGCACCGAATCCTCGGTGTATTTTAACCAATCCGCATAGGCATCCAAGTTATTGACATCGGGTTCATCGGGAATAGGATCGTCTAAAATATAAGACTTCTTTTTTTGCTTGAGAACAATTCTCAAGTTTCGATACCAATCCATGAAGTTGTTAAAGTTTAGACGATCCTTATCCAGAATGGATCTTAGTGATAGATTTTGCACGTGTGGGATAATTGCGTTCGGTGCGTTGTTTGCGGCCATCTAAAAGAATTTTAACAAAGTTCAAATTAGTATTTTCGATATTAATAAAATTTTAATATTTAATACCCTTTAAATGTCTCCAAGACAATTATTGATTAAAATCTAGAACCCAACGTTTCATTCAAATAATAGTTAGGTGACCTTTATCCTACTATTCGAATTAACCAGGTAGTCAACGTTTGACAATTGCAACCCTTTGCAACTTCTAGTTTTATGGGATCGGTTAAACATCATATGTTTAGTTGGTATGTTAAATCTCATCAACACCTTTGAACGCCATGTTAAGGTGATCCTATAGTCAGGGTTTCAAATCAAGTCGTCCTACTTATACACACGTGTAAGTTTACTCATACAAGTGGTTAGGTGATCCTAATGCCAAAAGTACTTGTAAAATCACCTTAAGATCACAAGTTTTCTTAAAAGTGCTTAGGTGATCCTAACTTACTTTCAAGTCTACAAGTGACTTAAGTGTCGTGTAAAAGGATGGTGTTAAACTTGTTTTTAAAAAGGGATTTTAGTTTTCTAAATTCTAGATTGGAAAACTATTTATTGTACCTTTCATTTGCATGCATTCAAATGTATGGTACTAAGTTGAAAAACCCATTTTCAAAGTTCCAATTAATAAAACCCATTTTTATTATGAAATCATTAATTATTAATAAAACCAATTTTTATTACCTAACGATTTCTAAGGAACCAATTTTATGCTAGTTGATTTTAGGTTGTTAAGCAAACCATATTGCAAATAATAAGTAAATCAACCATGCAAGCACAAAATATACACAACCACAAGTTCCTAACCATAGCCTCCTAATATTTACCACACTTGTTGACCGAAGACAAGTGTGTCAAAAAGTCTCTCCTAAGGGACCCAAAAGAACATGCACTTGTGTCGGTGAACTCCCACTTGATTCCGCATCCATATGCTCCAAGTGTTTACTCCCGGTGTTGTGGTCTTCATCATTTTATTTGGGCTTCCATCCATGCATCTTCTTTTACAAAATATATCCTAATACATTTTTCTAGTAAAAGAAATACATCTAATCTACTTATTATTACAAGCCATATGAAAGAATAAATAGATTACAAACCCAAATAAATATTACAACCAAATCGAATGAACAAACAACCAACACAATCATTCAACCAAACACAAGGCCATGGCTAGGTTATGAACATCTATTACACATCCAAATATGCAATAATACAAGACCAAAATGGTTCCCCTTTTTGCCTCAAAACTTTCGGCCAAAGCTTAAGCAAACCGAAAGTTTCGGGTTTTGTCCAAACAAACAAAACAATCATCCAAATGACTTGGGTTTTCAAGATTACCACATGCATGTAAAGTATAACCTTGAAAAACCATGGGGTAACCAAAACCCCAAAATGTTTCGGCCAAATGGTGAAACCCACCATAAACCCGAAATATTTTGGGTCTAATGAAGCATGCATTCGTATAAGCGGCTCTTGATGCCATTGTTGGGTTTTAACAAGATTATCAAAGTGATAAAATCCCTATTTTACCAAAAACGCAGCGGATATAAAAGTTTTAAATCTTGTTAATATGATATGTATAAAACCAATTTTAAACATGCAAAACCCAAACCCGGATCCAAATACGAATTACACACTATCAAATACATGCATGTCACTATAAGTCCATGCATGTTACTACTACCTTTCAATATGACAAAACCTGGTGAAAGAGATGATGATTGAAAGGTAAGAACTTGAATTTGGAAGCTCCTCAAGCTAGCATACCCCAAGCTTCAACAACACACCACTTCTAGCTAGGATTTGCACTTGAAATTTTCTTCTTCTTTTCTTATGTTGGATGAAAATACCTAAGAGAGGAAGAGAGAAAAGTTTACTTGGAAATTATGTGTGTTATGAAAGAATGAAAGAGAAAGACTTGGTTTTATTTAAAGGCATCTTTCTCTCCACCAATAATAACCATTGCATGTCTCCACTCAAACATATAATAATATTACATTTGAAAGAGTTATTATCTTTTTCTTTTATAAAACTTTAAACATATATATATATCCATACATATATACTTTTATAAGTTTATAACTTATAACTTATAAAACCTATTATAAGTTAAGAGACATGCTTGGTTATTATTATTCACATATTGTTATTTAACCAACTTAAATAACACTATGTAATGTTCTTTCATAAAACATAAATCATCCATATGATTTGTTTATTACACAAGTACATTTTATTTAGAAACCCCTTTCCAAATAACTCAAGTGTTAATATTCATTTGTTATGATCACATTATATATGAACGAATATTATCGGTGTTTGTCTAGCTTGTTATTGGGTATGACCCGACTTGGATCATAACGTACTAGCCACATCAATTTAATATGTCTCTTGGGCAGACCGAGTCCAACATAGTATGCATGCAATTCTAGTTCGCTATAACCAATGGCTCTGATACCAATCTGTCACACCCTCAAAATCCACTAACGAAGTTTTACCGTCGGAGGGTGTGAACTAACAGGATCGGAATCATTAGTTATAATCAAACCTTAAGTAAAGTTTTCAAACCACGAAACATTTGAGTGTAAATAAGTGCGGAAGCGTAAATTCATAAATCAAGTGTTGCGTCACGCAGGACGACTTAAAACCCAATTAATGACAGTTTATAAACAAGTTTGCAAAAACGATAGAGTTCAATGTAATGCATGTTCCTGTACCGCGCGCCCGCCTCGGCTACCTGAGAATAACATACTAAAAGTGTCAACACGGGGTTGGTGAGTTCACAAGTTTATATAAATAAAGCGTTTTGCGTTTGCGTTTTGCATTACCAGATAATGTTAAATCAATTATATATCTATAGGTAGCTAGCCTATAAAACAAGTATTACTAAGTGTTCGACACCGAAGCTGACTGTTTATCAATTGCCTTGCCACCATATCTATCCCGACCATGGAAAATGTGTTAGCCAAGATTACACCCACTCGACCTCCAGTCGAGTTTAGCGTTGGGTGGGGTTTTTCAAACCCAGTAGTACTACTCAACAATGACTCGCTATTATACAAGTACTAAACGGTTCGATGTTATGAAGGACTTTAGTTGTTTCGTTTGCCACTTTGCCTTTACAAGTGATATATAACTAATAACAAAATCTAAAGCGTTTTGGAGTAAGTTATCTCCCCTAAGTAAAAAGCGTTTAAAAGAGTAAAAGGGGAACGTGAAACTCACTGTTTGCGAAGAATTCAAAAACAAGTCAACAAGAGATGCGCGTCACAGAAAATCCTCACTAGCGTTCTAAAACAAGAATGAGATTTTCTAAGTGTTGGAACTATTACTGAGTCTCTAGACTCGGCACATAATACCTATGCATGAGATACGTTTCGTGTTTCGTTTGTGAATTGTGTGTGACTCAACAAACACATTGGTGATACGTTACATGTGTGAACAACTACTTACGTGTCAAGTATTAATATTGTATATTACTAGCAATTATTCCCCACAAGGTCAATTTAGTCAAAATCATGGCAATTATCTAACAACAAGTACGTTTCATGTATTTTCGTATAATTCAGCAGCTAGTTTTATCAAGACAGATTTCTACTTGAAAGATTACTCTATTCAACAGATCACAACCTATCGATTAATTCACCAAATATCGTCACAAAAGCACACATGAGTTAAGTTTCCAGAACTATTTTTATTGTATTTTTATTCCACATAATTTACTCACAAAGACCAAAATATTACAGTAAACTCAAAGCAGTCAAAATCATGCGTAACAGAATGATATTTGTTATTCCTGTTAAATGGTAATTCCAATTAATGCAAGACCAATTGGGTTAGGTTCTTAACTAAACATGTTAACTTCCAGAAGTGGAACCAACCCATTTGGTCTTGTAGTTTATGAGATATGATAATTTCAAAACAGCCTAACAGCAGACCTCACAATTCAGACTTGCACTTTAGTTTTGTAAAATAATAAAAGTTAACTTTTACACGTCCAAAAATTACAAACTTGGACTTTATAGAAACTAGACTCAACCTAGTACACTTTAGTGTTAATAATTTTGACCAATTACCAAATTAACATTAAGTTACAGTCGTCTAAACATAAACTTAACAATCTGTCCAGTACCAGTTTACATCAAAACTCAACATAACAATAATCTATGACCCATTATCCATGCATATAACACTCTAGACATAATATTTACCAACCATGCATATCAATCACACATTACATACATAGTTAGGGTTTTTTCTGAAAGTTTAAATCAAAGAACAAGTGATTAACAAACAACAATAACACAACTAGTTATCAATTCACTAGCTAATCATCATCAAGCATATAATCAAACTCTAACTCATCTTAATCATCAATTTCGTGACTTAGGGTTTTGGATTAACCCATTCAAAATCAAAATTAAACATATAGAATGCATAGAGTAGTTGTCAATACCTTACTAGCACCTTAATTCTTCAACAAAACTTGAAAAATCCTTGTGTGTATGTGTGTGTATTGTGACGGCAGCCAAGGGAGAAAGGGAGGGGGCCGATCGGGTTTGAGAGGGAGGGAGGAGGTTAGGGTTTTTGTTAATAATTAATAATAATTATATTACACAATGGCCCCTCAACTTTTAGTTATTACCTTTCTAGCGTAAAGTACCTTTTTGCATATTGAGTTAATGTTCTACACAATATTATCAAATAACACATAAGCCTAACACATAATTATCAAATAATTATTGTTTTGATGTTTGTCGCTTATTCACCAATGGTTTGCGTCAACTCGTTTGCGTTTCGGTGCAATCCCGAAAGACTACATGTGTAGTGATTGTCAAGCGTCATTTAAAACCCTAGTTTAAATGTAATGAGATGTGCGTTATAGATCAAGTGATCTTAAGTTTGAATTGACGGAGTTTGAATTAACGGAGTTAACCTGAAATTGACGAGTGTCACATTAAGATTCCTTTCCCAACAATCTTTCCACCATTTTCATCACTCCCAAAAGCTACAGGACCTTCAAACTTTTCTTCATAATTTACAAGTGATCTTTTGTCACAAGTCATGTGCCTAGAACAACCACTATCCATATACCATATGTCATTCAAAGGAGTGGACTGTTCCCGCACTAAAGAAAGAGTTTGATTAGTTTAGTGATGAAGTGAAAGCTAGATCAACTTGCAACTTATCAGATTCAGTTTTAGTGACAAATTGGGAAGTGAGTGTTGTTGGTTCAGGATCTTCATGATTGACTTCTATATTGTCTGAATTATCTGTTTCATAACCACACTCTCTTGGGGTTTTAACAAATGAGATTGAGTTCTTGCATTCTGCTGAGTTAGTGGTATACTCCTTTATCACATTGTCCTTCTTTTCAGAGTAGTCTCTTACATCAGCAACTGTCTCAACCTTAGTTTTAGCCTTAGGTTTCCAAAGGAATCCTTCAGGTTCAAACCCATGTTTCAATAGAAACTTTTCATCACCAGTAAGTTAAGTTGGTTTCTTTCTATGAAAGACACCTCTGATTCTTGTCTTTTCACTGTTTGGTGATCCTTGAGAACTATCAGATTTGACAGATTGTGTATCCCTTTTAGGAATGATTCTCAAGGGTTGAAAGTCCTTTTTGACATTTCTCTCATGCTTTACAGGAGATTTACTCCTTTGAGCATGTTTAGCCACATGTTTCTGGGCTTTCATTGAAGGCTTCTGGCTTTCTTTC
This sequence comes from Bidens hawaiensis, assembly GCF_021521415.1. NCBI lineage: Eukaryota > Viridiplantae > Streptophyta > Magnoliopsida > Asterales > Asteraceae > Bidens > Bidens hawaiensis. Next base: position 542,098 of record NW_027491506.1, read on the forward strand.
TTCAGAGTTTCCTTTTCACAAGCTTTTCCCTTTCCCAGGTATTCATCATACTTTTTCTTGTACACAACAAATTCTTGTCCAAACTTTGTTTCATCTGGGACATGAAGAGCCTTGAATTTGAGTCTTTCATTACAAGAATCTGTATGATGATCATACTCGTCACACTTCTTGCACCAAAACTTTCCTTTGTATTTCTCATGTTCTTTTTCTTTCTTGAATCTTTCACTTGGTCTGGGATCATTGACTCCAATGGTCTTCTGATTCTTTAGACTATCAAAGTTGATTGATGTCTTATCTTTCAGTCTTGCTCTTTACAAATACAATTTTTTGCATATTCAGTGGTTCTTCATCTTGATTTTCTCTGTGTCTTGATTGTCTCTTCTCATATTCTTCCATGGTTTCCACTTCTCCAATATCAAGAACTTCATAATTAGAGAAAATATGATAAATAGGGATAAAGTTTTCAACATCCACATTTTCTTTTACTCTTTTCTTGTTGTTCTGCTTTATCTTTTCCAATACTGCTTGGCTTGGAGGCCTTACAACATTGTAATTTACCTTCTTCTTTTAACATATGTCAAAGGACACATGCTCTCTCTTTATTCTTTCATTATGTTTCTTCATTCTTGATGTGACAGGTGGATACATTTGAAGTTTGTCAATGGATTCTGGTTTCTTGTATTTTCTTCCTCTTTCAGCAGCTTGATTTCCTTATTACTGATTTAATCATTCAAATCACTCAAGTCATCTTGATTTAAATCAATTGAATCAAAGTCATCTTCATAGACTTGAACTCCTATTGACTTTTCTTCTTTCACATCTTTCTTCGTTACAAATTCTCCTTCTTCATTCACTTCAACATTCTTATACAAATCCACAACTTCTTCTTTGTCTTGAAAAACATCTTTGAATTGTTATAGATATGCATTTCTTTTCTCTTTATCAACTTTTGGCATAAAGTTGTTGTTGAATGGTGGTGGTAGTGCTTTGTACTTGTCTTCTTCCTTTACTTGGTTAAAAATTCTACAGATGTTTCTAGTGGAGACCAAGTTCTTCAAGAATTCATTGTCAGTTTGCAGTTTTGTGTTCTGCACCTTCTCTTCTATAATCATTTTCTTCAACCCATCTATTTCAGTTGTGAACCTTTTCTGAGCTCTATAACTGTTTACACAATCTACTTCCAAACTTTTCATTCTTTCTTCACTTATCAGTTCACTTGCCTCATATGCATTGATAATACTTTGTTTCTTAAAACACTCACTTTCCAGCTTGCCTACTTTCATTTTCAAATCATTGATAACTTCATTTAAATCAATAGTGGGAGCAGAGTGTACCTGAGATTATGATCCAGTTTCTTTCTTAATTATGGTCATGAATGCCACATTTGCTTTCTTGATATCATCTTCAATGTCTTCTTCATGATTGCTCCAATCAAAGTTACCCTCATGCTGTGTAGTTACAGCAACATTTCCTTGATTTCTGACCTGATTTTGGTTGGCTGGAACAGTGTTGTTTGGAACATTTTGAAGGTTTTGGTTGTTGTTTCTTTGAAAACCTTGATTCTGAGGCATTCCTTGATTATGATTGTTCATTTGAGGTTGGAAGTTGTTGAAGTTGGGATTATAGTTGTTGTTGGGATTGTTGTTGAAGTTGTTGTTGTTGTTGATTCTCTGCTGATTCTGTTGATATTGAGGTTGCTGATTTCTTGGTTGGTTTTGAAACTGGTTCATTTGAAAGTTTCTTGGCATGTTACATTCTCTTGCAAAATGACCAGGTTGTTGACAATGATAGCAAATGGCTTTTGACTTATCAAAACCAATTCATTCATTAGGACCTGATAGGAGTGACCTACCAAGCCTGTTGTAAAGCCTCTTGCTTCTAAGAGCCAACATGGTTGTTTGCCACTTCAAATCCATGTCCTCCAAGTCATCAGCATCTATCTTCTCAAGACCATCTTGTACCACATTTGTGTGAATTAAATTCTTTGCAACACATGCATTATATGACTCTGTAAACATTGAAAACAAGGCTTGTGTTTCACTGCCTTGACCATTTCCACCACTATATGAGGTACATTCCCACTTGCCATTGAGGCAGAATCAGTGTCATCAATCAGTTGCACATTGAACCTTTGCTGGTTTCCAAGATTACTAGTGCTACCTCAAACAAAAGATTTTGGAGTATCAGCATTAAGCACAACCGGTTTTTCAATAATGGGAATTTGCTGTTGATTCTTGGTAGTCAAATTTCCCATAGGTGCAATCAATGAATTTGAAACATTGATGCAAGGTCTTTCCTCCTTAATAATCTCATTCTCTATCATCTCAATCTCTGCAGCCTGAAGGAAGCATACTACATAATCCAATTTCAAATCATTGAAGTTGTGTTTCTGAATGATGAATTTGCAAGCAGTGTACCATTCCTTTGGCATTGAGTTGAGAAACTTGGTATTCAAGTCAAAGTCAGTCATGACATAGTCTGTGGTTCTGAGATCATTCACTATTGCTAAGAACCTTTCAAGAATGGACTTCAACCTTTCTCCATCTTTATACTTAAACCTCTCTAACTGCTATTTCAGTCTCTGCTTCTTGATGTTTTTGAGCTCAATGTTTCCTTCAAACATTTCAAGTATTGCATCATACATTTCCTTGGCAGTGGCATGATTTGCAACCTTGGTAAGTATCTCCCAAGACAGACCTAACTTTAACGTTGCTATAGCCTTGTCATCTACTTTTCTCATTCTTTCTCTCACATCAGCAACTGCTGCTGGATTTGCACCTTCCTCAACATTGCCTTGTGGACCATTCCTGATTGAGTTTCACATATCAACATCATTATAGCAAACAACTGCTTTAAACAAGACCTTCCATTTTGTGAAATTTTCCTCTCCATACAGTCTAGGAATCTTGTTAGTAGACACTTCTTGTTCTTCGTAACCGGACATTTTGAGAAATAAAAAAAAAATAGTTTCTTTGTAAAAGCAGAGTTAAAAAATAATCAGATCAGAAAAGTGGCTGTTCAGATCTGATGTGTCTGATGCGAATAGAACAAGATTTATATATAAAAATCAAAGCTTTAAACAAAATAAGGAAGAGAAGACACCAAATGATTGTAGATCTGGAAGAAAAATGAAGAACAGAGCTGCTGACGTCACTTTTCAATGGAACAGTGGTCTGCTTACGTCATCTTTCTTCCAATCTTCAATCAGCAACAAGAATCTTTCCAAAATAGCAGCAATATGCTCTGATACCACTTGTCAGGTCCCCGATTTCAGCTGGATCTTACTCAAATAATATCATAACTCACACAAATAGATGTGTCGACAAGGGAGTTAATGACAGGTGGCTATATTTAGAAAGATTATTGTTTGTTAAAGGAGGAATCAATAACAAACAGGGGAGTTGCTATCAATAATCAAAGGTAACTAACACACACAAGATTCACTCAAAGGATTTTCATTCATACAAAGTTCATCATACAAAAGGATAATCGATTTAGGGTTTCTTGATAGGAAAGTTTTATTCGTACTATTCTAAGACAGCCGTCACACTCAATAATATTCTCTCTTAATTAATGAGTCTGTATGCCTTAGGAGGCGTGCCCTAAATTATTCTTTTTATAGGCCTGACACCTCCTTTACAGCTGTCATTCCTTCTAGAAACCCTAAATGCTAAAACATATTCAAATTACATATTCAGAATTATTCTATGTGTAAAACAAGTCTTCCGTGTAGGCTTTGCGACAATATTCATTTTCCGAGTAGGGTGTGTGCTCTGCCATCCTTCAGCACTTGGTAACATAGAAGTGTGCTCAGGATCAGGATCTGGGTAGACTTAACTTGAAGAGTATTTTACCAAGTAAAATACTCACCGGGTAGACTTCAATCTTCTTGACTTTGCCAGACTTTTCCCAACAAACCCTTACAAGCAACCTTGTTCTTCAATGGTTCCTTTCAACTCTTTGCTACAAAAGAACTTATTAGCAAAGTGTGCTCGGCAGTACTGTTCCTTACTTGAGTTGAACCTTGCCCGATGTTACTTAAAGATATTCCATTAGATCATCAAGCCTACTTGGACCACTGTATTATTAATGAATACCTTGCCCGGTCTTCTAATCACTTGGCTTTAGAGCATGGTTAGCCAAAAACTTACTCGGAAGTAAACCTACTTGGCTATGAAGAACAGACTTGCTTGATATAGTTATCCTTGCCCGGATAGGCATTACCTAGTGAACCCTGTCCGGTAATACACTAATTTGCAAACCCTGCTCGGATATCCACTAAAGAAGACTTCTTGAAGATAACCTCGCCCGATAGACAAAATATCATGCCTGGCTAAGTAAAAGCTTTCTCGGAGGTCTAAGGTGTTCCCGGATCCATACTTAGTGAAATCTGAGGAGATTGAGAAGATTCCAATCTTCCATATATCTCACTTTGGTCAAATCTTTGACTCAACAACCTTGATTAATTGGGTTAGATTATCTAGATGGAGCATCAGTATGTTGGATGTCGGCCTTAAAATCAAACTCAAGAGCAATATCGTCAAAAGTTTGTTTTTGGGTTTGAGTATCAGGACTGGATGGACTAGTATCAATCATGAGTCTTAGGAACATCCGACTCATGTTGTTGTTGTTGGCTTGTTTTTGTTGTTGTTGGTGGTGGTGGTGGTGGTGGTGTTTCATAAATCAGAACGCCTGGTCTTGGATCTTTCTTTCTTCTTTTTCGTGGAATAAGATCAGCGTCTGGTACTTCTGAATGTCTTCATCTTGAGTTTAATCAACTGTTTGAGGAGGCTTCAAAGTAGTTGACTAAAGTAATTGCTTAATCTTCTCAAAATCCTGTAGCTGCTCAGCAGATGGAGCAGTTGTAATTTCACGGTGTTCAGACTCCATATGTTGTACGGGAGTCTCCTCATCTTCATCATCTGAATTAATCTCAAGGGCAGTTGTACGCCTCCACATGCTTTTCAGCAACCTGGGCTCTAACTGGTACAGTCTCCGTTTCAGCAAAACGGCTAAACATAACTAGCTCATGAAGGACTTGATAGACGACCTTTGACCCTTTCCTGGACTGGTACATCAATCCAAGAGTATTGGGTCCCATCGACTTCATATCCAGTGTCTCAACAGATTTTACAAGATAAGTGTAATGTGAATCCAAAATCATCTGTAAGAACCAAGGATACATAGGAAACAATTCTTTCTTCTCCCCCCTTGAGGTTGTTTTAACCAAATCAGAAATAGCTCATTATTAACACTTGTTTCGAGGAGAGTAGTTTCGAGATGAAAAAAAAATGAACTAAACAAAAATAAGAGAATAACACGAAACACCAGTCTTCTTGTAATTTGACAGAATTTGCGATCAAATTTCAGTTTTTGATAAAATCGTCTCCTTTATGAAAAGATCCAAACATGAAATCTTATAGTTTCAGGTGATGTCACAAGGATTTGTGTTCTGTGTTATTATGACATAAAGAAACAGGTTGACAGTAGTTATAACAGACTTAGCATAATTTTCATTGCATCAGTGATCTGGATTAGGTTTAGTTAGGCATAAATCTTAGATGGACGTTACTTATGGACCTATGATGCCTCCTATCTCTTCTCAAAGCGTATTTGGGTTTCCCTTATTCACCCCAATTTGACCCCAACCCCCTAGTGCTTGATCAAAGGATTTTATATACAAACAAACAAAATTTTAGGCTTCAAGGTTGAACGTTGGACTTAAATGCCTTTCATTCAGAATGTTTAGGACTTACTTAAGTGCCCCACCCCTGTAGTTCTAGTTTGAACCTTGATGCCTTAAAAATATTTAATAAATATATGTATATATATAACAGTATTTTTTAATAGATAGTAATAATAAGCGGAACAGTACAATACTTTTGGTGATCAAGACATTAACGGGCTCGTGTATGACTGGGTAATTGCTTTTCTGCCTATCCTTCGGAGAGATGTATATGGAGACATGCACATTTCTTCAAAATGACTCTCCACAGTAAGTTTAGCATAATTAGTTTATATCACTTCAACTTTTACGCATCATGGAAAGCTACCATACATATCAGTGACTGTTCTAGAGCCTTTTAAGCTTATTAACTTCACCCGTTAGGCACACGTAAACAATTTATCTATCATTTTCCTAAGGTTGGATCAATCATTTGAAAATAATTTTAAGCTTCAAAAAGCTCTGAACTGAATATTCATATCACTTCCTACAGAGTTACAGAAGACACCATTTTAAAACTCAGTCACCCCGGTCACTCTTAGTTTTCAGGTAAATGGCTATCCCATATGTCCACAAGTGGTTAACAAGACCAAACAGATATGAGAATACATGTCCCTCAAACATAGAAATATCGACATAATTTTAATTGAAAGAATTTTAAAAGAAAACAAAACCACATCACAATATCCCCAGATGCTTTCAATCTTTAGATCAATGGCTATCCCGTGAATCTACGAATAGATGACAGACCCAAACATAAACAAGTATATGTCCTTAAAACTTAAGCAACCGACATACTTTTAAGCAAGAGTAAATAGGCAACCTTTTAATAAACAAACACACACACTTTTTGAATTTTTAATTTTTCTCCCACTAAATATGTGCAAATTTATAAAATATGTTTAAATTTATTCTCAAAAAAACTCAATCCTCGAAACGAATCATTTTAAGAAAACTCACAAGCACATTAAATTTGGTTGTTCCGACCGGTTTTGTGAATAAGTCCGCCACGTTATTATCAGTGTGAACTTGCTCAAGATGAATCGATTTTCCGTCGTACCAGTCGCGAATAAAATGTATTTTAATATCGATGTGCTTGGTTTTTGAGTGTTGAACCGGATTCTTAACGATTGCAATGGCAGCATCATTATCCCAAAAGATAGGAGTGTCAAGAAATTCCAAACCATAATCCAGTTGATGTAGATAACGTTTGTTGCTTCTTGCATTGTCATGAGATGAGACGATCGCCCAAAAACTAGCAGCCGGCAGATGTGGATTTCCTGTTAATGTCATCTCCACCATAATTGCTATTAGCAAAAGCATAAAGATCAAAATATGAGTTTTTGGGATACTAAAGACCTAACTTCGGTTATCCCTTCAGATTTCAAAAAATACGTTTAACAGCAATTAAATGAGAAAGTTTAGGATTAGCCTGGAAACGATCACATTGACAGACTACTAACATGATGTCAGGACGACTGGCAGTGAGATAAATCAGGGACCCGATCATCGATCGATAGTACGTTTGATCTAAGGGGCTCCCTTTAGGATCAGAAGACAAGAGAGGCCTTTCCGCCATAGGAGTTGTAGTACTCTTGGAATCTTGAAACTCAAATTTAGCCAGCATTTCTTCAACATACTTTCCTTGATGCAGCAAAATTCCCGTCGAACTCTGACGAACCTGCAACCCCAGAAACGTTGTCATTTCTCCCAACGAACTTATCTCGAACCTCTTCTTCATCACTTCTTCAAATTCAGAGCACAACTCAGCACTAGTAGACCCAAAAATAATGCCATACACGTAAATATGAACCAAAATCAAATCTTTCCCGATAGTTTTAAGGAACAGAGTTTGATCAATGGTCCCTCTTTTATAACCATGACCTAGAAGATGAGCCGTCAACGTAGCATACCACCCCGAGGAGCCTGATGAAGCCCATACAGCGCTTTATCTAACTTGTAGACATTAGTGGGATTATTAGAGTCTACAAACCCCAGTGGCTGATCCACGTAAATATCTTCTTTAACTTCTTTGTATAGAAACGCGGTCTTTACATCCATCTGATACACTGTGAAACCCATGAATGACGCATAATCCAGAAAAATCTGAATGGCTTCAAGTCTAGTTACGGGAGCATAAACTTCAGTGTAGTCTAAGCCTTCAACCTGACGAAAACCACGAACGACTAACCGTGCCTTGTTTCTAACAATAACTCCTGTGTCATCTTGCTTGTTTCAGAAAACCAATCTCGTGTCTAGTGCTTTCTTTCCCACTTGCAGTTCAACCAATCTCCACACCTTCATTTTATCAAACTGATTTTACTCTTCATGCATAGCATCCACCCAGCTTGGTTCTAGAGGAGCAATTTCCACCTAATTTGGCTCAATTTGGGAAATAAAACAAGTAAACAAGCAGCTGGTTATGTGTCTTGTCTGACTTCTGTGGACACGCTTGATTCTAGAGGACCAATGACGTTATCAATTGGGTGATTTCGCTGAATTTTTGATGGAATTGATTGTTCAAGAACAACGCCAGTAGAGGGTAGGTTTGACATATTTTCATCAACATTAGTGAGAGGATTCTTCCATCCAGAGGTCGCCGTACTATGAGAGTATGAGGTGCTGGCGACGTATTCATTCGGAATGACATCGGGAAACAAAGTGCTCCCAAAAATTTGACGAATATGGCTCTCCCCCTCAATAATTGGAGTCTTTTATGAAGAGATTGGTGACGCACAATTTCAGTAAATTCTTCTGATTGACGTTCAGACACAGGTGGAGTGATATCAAGAGATTCTAAGAGATCATCATCCAAAACTAGAGATAAATGAGACACGGCATGTAGATCTTCCTTCTCAGCATCTACAGTAGCACCATATCAAGTTTATGTGTTGGTAACCAGAAGCACATTGAACGGTTTGAAGAGTTCATTGTAATCGAATAGCCATTCAAGACAAACACGGGCATCGGTCTAGTTCTCTTCCAACCAACAACATCATATGATTCTAAAATCTGCTTGGTTGACATATTGTAGACTCTGTAGGCCGATACGACAAGCATAACCAACGAAATAACAGTCATCAGCTTTGGCCCCAAATTTTGGAGTTGACTCAAGATTTAGTGGACTACATGGGCAACCAAACGCTCTGAAATGGGCAACTGTGGGCTTATAACCATAGAAAAGCTCAAATGGAGTTTTCATTGAGACTTTTTGATTATCACCCGATTCTGAACATGGCATGCCGTATTGATAGCTTTCGCCCAGAATAATAATGACAGTTTAGAATCAAACAACATGGTCCTTGCCGCCTCGATAAGAGTCATGTTTCTTCTTTCAGCCACACCATTATGTTGCGGTGTCCGAGCTAAACTGTACTGACGAAGCACCCCCCCCCCTTTTGAACAAAAATAATTCAGCCAATCATTTTTGAATTTTGTACCATTGTTGCAACGAATACCCTTCAACTTCAGGTTAAGCTGATTCTCCATAAGCACCACGAACCTCTTGATCAATTCTGCAGTTTCACTCTTATTTGACAAGAAAAAACCCCAAGTAAAACGTTATTAGTCATCAATAATAACGAGACAATAAGAGCTGCGAGAAAGACTCAAAATATGAACTGGACCAAAGAGGACCTTATGTAGCAATTGAAAGCTGATGAAATGGTATTAATCAATTTTGGATTATGAGTTTTTCGATGATGTTTACCCAAGGCACAAGCCACACATTTTTCAATAGTAACAAAACTTTAACGGGTAAACCACTCACCAAATCATTTTTAGCAACACGGTTCAATTTTTTCATATTTGCATGACCAAGACGACGATTCCAAAGCATGACATTATGTTCTGACACTTTCGAAAACAAGCAGGTTATTTCACCGGGAACATTTTTGTTCACGTTGATTACATAAGCATTAACTTTTCTTTGTGATCGAACTAGAATCCAGTCTTCTGGTATAATGATATCAGGTTTTAAAATCAAACAGTCTTTCTTAGTAAAATGAGTTGAAAAGTCTTTATCACAGATTGTGACACGCTCAACAAACTGTGCTTCATCTCTGGAACAAAATTAATATTTTCGAATTTTAAAACACCGTTACTTTCAGTACCCTTCTGCATAATCTTCCCCTTTTATCCTCCCACGAAGGACACATAGCCACCATTAAAGATTTGAATGTCGTGTAGCTGGGAAATGTCTCATGTCATGTGCCTGGAACAGCCACTGTCAACATAACAAGGTCTGATGATATTCCTCAATAGCTGTTCCTACACGATGTGCGAGATTAATTAGACTTGGGTACCCAGTCCATAGTTACACTAGGTTACCCTGACTCATCCAAGGTTGTCACAGGTTCCCATGACATGTCCTTTTGATCATCTAATATTGAATTCAATGTCTCTTTGACCGGAGATTTAGGAAACCATTTATGTCTGCCATTGTAAGATTTGGCATTATATGTACGAATGGATGACTTGATCTCCGGTTTTTTACGGTTAGAAACAGACGATTTTGTCTTTTCTACTTTTTTCGGTTTAGAAGCCGTGTTCGTTTTTAAGACCGAAGCACCTTTTCTACCCCCTTTAAGAAACATGTTAGCCTTGGTCTGATGCGGACCAAACCTACCAGATTTGTTTATGTTCCAATCATCGTCAGAGGGATTAGCCTGGTTATACCTGTGGTTTTTCCTGCGTGTATTATAAGGCATATTAGGAGGCATATGAGGCATATTCCTTTGATAAATCCATAATAAGGAACATTGGACGACGTGGACAATTTCTGGCAATATGACCGGGAGTGCCACAGTTAAAACAAGTTTGAAGTTTTACATAGAAATCATTTGGAGCAACTCCTTGTCTGGACCGATTGTGAGGACCAGTTCGCTTTACTTGATGCTTACCACTTGCCACATTATTTAACTTACTGCCTTGTTTGTTAATAGATCATCCCTCTTTTACAAACTTAAGCGATGAGTACTTGTTGGAATTTTTTGATCTTTTAAACTTATTACAAATCACATTATCATAATTCAAAGTTTTAACGGAATCAACCACACAAGTATCCTTGCTCTTAAAAACAGAGCCCACACAAATAGTCGGAATAACAGATATCAAAACAGGTAAATTTAAATGAACATTAGAGTTAATATCTTTATTATTTGAAACACGAGGCAAACACATTAGAATCGTTCACTTCTGAAGTGGACTCAATGGCCTTTACCGAATCAACCTTTTCAATCTTAACATATTTACCATACTTCATGTCCTTTACCTTTTCTTCCTGCTCTTTGGTAAGAGGAAGACCGGTATAGTTTTCATTGTATGGTGGGGATACTTGACTGTGTCCTATATCCTCACCTTAATTTTCTTTCCACCATAATTAATTCTCAATCATGGAATTAACTACCTTACTGGAACCATCTTCCAAGCTAAAATTTGATTTTAGTTTATAATGTTGTCACCATGTAGATGCTAAACAGAAAATTGTTGAATTAACTACCTTACTGGAACCATCAAACTTTCTAAAATCAAATTCAGCCCTCTTAAATTTTCAGTTAGAATTGATACTTCTAACTTAGAGGCTTTCAGTTCAGTAGTTAATTCAACAATTTTCTGTTTAGCATCTACATGGTGACAACATTATAAACTAAAATCAAATTTTAGCTTGGAAAAATCCTTTTTTCTGTGCCTCAATCTTATCTAGATAACCTTTTTTCATTTTTCTTAAGTTTATGGTTTTCAGATTTTATCGTTTCCATTTCTCTAAGCAAGTTATTTTTGTGAGATTTATAAATATCTACTTTATCTATACAAGCTTGAGAGCATGATGGAGAACTTACCACAGACGAGCTGGGAGAAGTGAATGCCATGAATGCGAAATGAAGATCCTTAACTTGCTCCTCAACGACATTTTCTTTTTCAGTGTCTTCAACATGAGCAAAGTTGGATGTTTGATTATTTGTGTTGAGAGTAGCCATCTGATCAGACCATGAAAACTGTTGAGCAACCAAACCGCTTTCATCGTCACCTAAGCTACCCCCCAAATTCTCCTCTAGCATTACCCATGGGAACCAGCGCCATTTCCATATTTCCTTTCTTGGATGGATTGGTGCATTAACGAGCAAAATGACCCGGCTCGTGACAGTTGTAACACCTCATAGTGTCCTTGTTAAAACCTGTGATTACCTCTAAACCTCAGATCTCAGATTTGATAGATATTTAATAACGATTACGGATCTAGTTCATGATGCTCTTATACGATTATGTATTATTGTTATATATTAGTTAGTATTAGATATGTGTATGTATAATATTAGATGTAATATGTTAGTGAAGCTTGAGAGAAACGAACTGGGCAGATGTTCGATAATCTAAACTCAAAAACTTAATTAACAGTGGAATAACACCACTATATATAGAAAATGGATCCAGTTCGTTACGCATTCCGTAACAAACTAGACTCCACTTCGTTACATTACAATAAATAAAACAAACATAACGTACCACCCCCTGATTCGTTAAACATCCATAACGAATCAGGAGGAAACATAACTTTTGTCTAGTTCGTTAAACATCCTTAACGAACAAGATGATAAACTTAACGAACTACATTAATGTCTTTAATAATTAATACATTAATAAAACGATAAATACATTAACGATAAATACAAAGACTCGAGAAGCAAAACCGTGTACTAATAGACACCCCCTCGTCTTGAACTCTTTGTCTATTAACTTATTTGAAGCGCTTTGTTTGCCAATCTCTGCAACTGTGAATTCCATGCTCATGACATACCCGAACAACACGTTGAAATGCATTGCCCAATCAGAGTCTTCACGGCGCTCAAATAAAATCTTATTCTTAAACAGCACATCGTTGTCAGTCTCGGTTAAATTAACAAGCCACATTGGATTGATGATCTTTATCATCTCGGTCTTTAGCGCTTTACCCAAGACAATGACGGCCTCGCCAGTTCGGTTGTCGTAGTACCAGCGCGGTTGAACAATAAATACATATGTTGATACAATGTCTTCACCGGCACCCGCTTCATGGTCTTTGGCGGCTTTACTTTAAGAATCAACTTTCTCAAGCCTGTCCTTGGATCAATCTCATTGATATGCTTACGATTAGGGACCTGTGGCTTGAGAAACTTAAACTCATGGTTGACCTCGAATAACAGATGTTGATGGAACCAATCTGCTATTCGATCACCCCCACGGTTGATAAACAGTCGACACGCGAGGGTTCGAACATCCCAACGCGGTAATGAGAGAACATCAGTTATCCTCATATAATATTGGATCCCTTTCTCCCATTTAACAATACACACTTTCAAATTAGAATCAAATAACCAAGAGATAATGTCACATTGAACCTTTGACATGGTCTTGAATGAAGTCATCTTATTGGCTTTCGCACGAGCAATAGCTTCATCCTTCTGCTCCTAATCCACATACTGATAAGACTCAGTAATTTAATGAGATTTCTTGCATCGATAACCATACCCCCTTTGAATATCAGCATCAGTCGGGTTTTCAATCGAATCGAATCTCGTATCAACCACATGTTTACCCTTTGATACTTTATCCAACTGATCCTCAGTCGCTTTGAATGTTTCCTCAGTAAATACCAGAGCACCCTGATCAACATTGGTATGTTGAAATAGATCAGGGTATTCTTCAGCCGTCACATCCTCAACCTCAATCTCCTCATCTTCATAAATAAAAGTCGTATTCATTTGAATAGTCAGATCATTTAAGATCTCTTCATCATTCTTGACCTCAACATCAGGCTCAACTTCTAACACGGTCAATTCATCATCATTTAAGCCAAGTAGTAACGAAATCTGCTCTCGTGTTAGAGACCTTTCCACAAACTGTCCTTCAAACTCATCCCGATTTACAACACTTCTAACCACCCCCGATCCATCAACAAAAATGACAGTATTAGCTTCAATCATCTCAATGGGTTTGGTGGCTGTATAGTCATGATATACAATAATCTGCTTGCCAGAGTCATCAGCAGTACTTGTACCTGCACCTGAGTATGAACCGCGAGTTTGTTTAGGCTCACCACCTGCACCAGACTCATCATGATCTTCTTCATCATTCTTGAGCTTCTTAAGTGCATCATCCTTGCATGTTAACTGCAAGATGAGATCCTCCTGTTCTTTGATCTTCACCCCTGAGACTTAAGAATCTCACGAAGATCTTTTGTTTCCTTTTAACAATAAGATATATATCCCATTAGCCTTCGTTGATTATCCATCATTCGTTCTTGAGTCATACGGTCAGCAGACATTTGATTTTCATATAGATGAAGTAGACTCAAGACCATATTCATTTGTTGATCATGTGTCATGAAAAGAAACAAAGCTGGGATAAGTTGAATTGGACTTTGAGGTCGGTTAAGCCTCAAAAATGAAAAGTAAATTGGTTGTGGAGGCAACATAGTCGGTGTATAAGAAACCACCAATGTAGCAGTTGTAGGCCTTGGTATTATAGATAAAACAGATTGAGGAATCATACCAAGCCTAGGATCCGACGTAAGCGTGGTCGTCAAAGTGAGTTCCGGGGTGCTAGTAGTAAGCGGCACCACCGGTCTTTGAGAATCGGACGACCTTGGAGGCTGAACTCCAAAAGAAATGCTAGCACCAGCTGAAACTCGTCGCTTAGAAGATCCTTTAGTAGCTAACTCTTTTCCCTTTCTCTTGCGTTGAGCGGCAATTGTAGCAGCTAAAGCCGCTTCAACCGCAACTTGTTGTTCAATTATAGCAGCATCTCCATCACCACCATTACCATCATCACCACCATCATACCCACCTGCTCCCACGTCACGCTTGGAATCCGAATCATCATGGATCCATCGATCGTTGTCAGGACATACATAATCTGGATTCACCAAATGACCAATCAAACGTTTGGTCGGAGGAGGATCTTTCCTGTAAACTTTCATCCTTCAAACAGTATCAGCCGTTATATGTTAGAGCGGCATCACGTCGTTCACAATGGCTTGATCTATAACCAGATTCGGAATCAAATCTTCAATAATTAACTAGAAGAACCGAGGATATATAAGAAACTTCTTTCATTGAACCGTCTGAAGACATTATTCCTTCAGATGATAAAAAATCATTTCCGACAAGTTGAAGTTCTTGTTCAAGATCAAAGCGACAAACGCCGATTGTAGCGTAATTCGGCATTCATCGAAACCACCCTTTCGACCTCCTAAAAAATGGATTAATAAATGTAATAAGTACTTGTACGTTGGGCATAATCCATTCTTGTTGTACATAGAAGCTTCAATATCACCACTATAGAATACTCGACGAAACAAACCCTTAATCACCTTTTTATCAAACTCACATGGATGATCAATGTTATATCCTAACCGAAGCACACGTTGGATTACATCAATATCAACAGTGATTGGAATTTGGTTGATTGTGGCTTCAATGTGGTTCTCAACTTCAACATACCTCGTCGTATTCCAAAATTGACGAACGATACTGAAACGAACATCAGGATTTGCAGTGATGGAATAGTGAATACGCGAGCGTCGTAAAAACTCTAATACCCCTCCAAATATGTTCTCATCAGAAACATTTGTACCAACGAAGGCACATATATTATGCTTCTTATCATACGGAAGTAACGGCAAATCTTGTTGTTGTTGCTGTTGTTGTTGATCAGCAACCAGGGGATCTTGGTCCATGTTATCGGCCATAGTTCTAAATAAACAACGTCGAGAATCAGTAATAATATATATATATATATATATATATATATATATATATATACATATATATGTATGTATATATGTATAAAAGTAGGGTACCCGCGCGATGCGGCGGGGTGTAACAATTTACAACACGCTATTTCTACGCTACTCATATAAGTGTTTTATTTAGCGTTAGCAGGTTTTATATTAGGGCCTTATAGGTAGAAATGAGGCTTATATGTAGAAATACCAAGACGATGAATAGATTGTGAATGATTTTACTTGATAAAAATGTTAGTACGTAAAGAGATGTGAGATGCATTTTTTTTGGTTGCACATATAAAGGTTATCTAGTTGTACAAAAAGCTGGCATCTCCGATCTCACATGCGTAAGGATCGCGTATTTGGGTATCACTTATGACCCCTTGTTCATATTTATTTCTATTTATCAACAAAGACAAAAGTAAAATAGGATGTTATTTATATTTGATATTAAAGACAGAAAGGTAAAATAGGAATTCTAAAGAGAATTAAGAATTGTAACCTACATATAGAAGTTGAAGGTCATAAACTCGATCACGGGCCTCAAACCATAGTATGAAAAATCGACTACAATCCCATCAAACATAGCCTGAAAAATATAAACAAATATTTAAATTCTAGGAAGTGGTTAAAAGTTAAAATATATGGTAAAACTGACCGGAATAATATCAAATGAATCGACGTCCCTCCTCGGACCATATTTGTCCAATAATGCCTTGGTTATCTTAAAAAATAGATTAAATAAAAATAGTGAGAGTAGAACACATGAACAAACACAAACACTAACATGATCATTTTCTAAACGAATGAACATGAACAAGAAAATTTGTTCCTTTAACTGTTCGTTTTCAGTTAAAGTTAAATGAACGAACACGAACACGGCCGTGTTCATGTTTGTTAAGTCTTTTAAAGGCCTAAATATAATAATATTAACCTTCACTAAAAAGTCAGTTCACCAAAACAGAGTAATAAAACTTTATATATAGGTTACCACTTCATCACGGTTTGTAAGGTGGCTAGAAATTTTCTAAAACAATCTGATTATCCCGATAAGTCTAAAAATACACATGACCCATATTAATTACAGATTAGTTAAATACAAACCATCATGGTCGTTATGATTAAAATCTTCAAACATAATGTTTGTCTTCCATATCAGAAGACACAAACCATCCCTATGGTCCTCTTATATTTTAATTACTAAAAAAAGTGCATCATAATTTAACGTTTTGACAGACCATCCAATCGACCCGGCTTGACCCAAACCAAACCAATACCCTTTTAAAACCCCCGATGTTGACAAGAACGAAACCAACACCTTTTTAAAATGGCCCATTTTGATCCAAACCAAACCGATTCCTTTTTTAAACAGCTAGTTTTGACACGAACCATATCGATACTTTTTAAAACGGCATGTGTTAACGCGTACCATACCAACACCTTTTAATATGTAAGTTTTAAACCATAAAATACAGTGATGTGGGTTCGTTGACCATTTATGTATATTGTTAAGAAGGAGCATAAATCGACAAAACATCATTCAAATTTATGGATGATAGATAAGTTTTCTTTTAGATCATACAACTGGTGGAGAAAGTTTGATAAAAACACATTAATGCAAAATAAATAAATAAAAATGGCCTAGAAGTTGGATGTATATACCTTATGTCGCATATATTCATATACCTGGAATGTTGAAACTGGGCCAAGTCCATGTCGATGTCCCATAGCTGCAAAACACATATCTTCATATAATTTCATATAATAAGTTGGTGAATATGAATAAGCAAAGAATTGAAAAATAAAATAAAAAGCGGAAAGGATACAATGCCAATTCACTGAATTAAAAGATTAATGTTACTAATTACAGCTTTCGTTAAACAAATTTGAACGTGATTGTAGCAAACAAATTAAACATTGTAGTACCTTAATTAAGCAAAAAAAACTTATGGATTTTGATGTCGGTAGCTGCAGATTCATCAATATTCTATCTTAGAATTCAATCTTGTGTTGTAGTTCTTGCTCCTCTAACTTTCTTCATATCATCGACTAGTAATTAAACATCCGGGCACCAATAACGGTATGACTGAAAATCAAACACTCAAAATTTCAAATAAATGAATCAAATATCAAAATGAATATATTTGTGCTCACCAAATGGTATATGATCAAACGGTTCATCAGAGGTAAATAAGGGATTCACTTGTTTAGATAGTTACCTATCATTAAGTTAAAGCATTGTTGTTTAAATAGAAATTCAGAATGCAAATAATAATAATAATAATAATAATAATAATAATAATAATAATAATAATATACCTCGAAAAGTTTGGAATGAAATTTTGATAATCATGCAGTTTAATTTAAATCTATTATTCTTTGTGTGGCTCACCTGCCTCATTTGACTTATCTTGACACTGTATACAAGTAAAAGATGTTGTGAAAAAATTCAGTTTATTGCCTAATGTATAAACATAACACGACCATAAATCATATGATCTTAAAGTCATACCTTCAAAAATTCAGCAGCTTTAGCAGCGAACATGTGTTGTTCAACAGTACTCTAGTTTCGGTGCCACGTGAATAACGATGAACCAGATTGAAGAAGAAATCCATTATAAGTATTTTACAATACCCAATAGTACCTTTAACACAACCATAGGGTGAAAGATGGAAAAAAATCTATGGTGATTATTTCCCTTTATATACATGACCCTAAAAAAGACAAATAATATTAGCATTAATGCCATTCAAAATTCGTTTTCCCAGTAATATCATGAAAGTAACAAAAAACTGTTATATTCCAGAAAATGGTATATATTAAATTGCTTAATAATATAAAATAATGTTTTACATAGATGAATTTTTGATCATTTTGAACAAAATCACATATACATAAGACATACCTTTAGGAAAACACAATCAATGTTAGGTTCCAGCTGCAATTATGACATCCAAAAACAAGTTATGGAAATTATCATCTAAAGACTACTGCAGTTTCTTAATCTAAATTCAAAATAAATAAATTCAATTCATTGACTCATTAAACCCTAATTTTTATACATCAAACAATTGAAAATCGAAAGAGTGAATAAGTAACTTACTACTGGAGACAATCTTGGAGTGTTAGTGGATATAAAATTAGATAAAGGTACAACCACAACCATGTGTTGAGGATGTCGCCGGAAAAATCCAGCTCAATCAAAACCCTAGCCGCCTTCGAAAGAACCGTCAACGAAAAACGAATTTGGTTGGAAGATCTAACAGGTTACCGGAATTTTGTAGCCGTCGATTTGTTTCCAGAAAAGCTTACAGGTTACCATACACCACTGTCGTTGCGTCTGTTTAAAAGATCCACTACTGGAGGTGGGTAATTGTGAAAGTAAACCACAGAACCGGGTCACCACTTTCAAACTTCGCCGATTAACGCCCACAGCCACCACTACAATTAAACACTACCTGATTCTGAGCTACGTAACATGGCCCGTCTTCACCACCAGCCGTCAACGCCGTATCATAGTCACAAAAGTGAGTTGGGAGAATTAGGGTTCAGAGGAGGGTGAGGGAGACCCAATATGAATTTTGAATGCTATGCGGGGTTTGAGATTGGGATTCATGGTTTTTATGCACAATGGTTTAGAAAATGGTGCAATCTGTTGTTGTAAAATATGCTTTATAAGTTGTAAATATCTTAAAATTCAACATCTCATATTCTCTCTCTAATATGCATTATATATAGTAGTATAGATATAAGATTGTAAAATTTAAATTTACTTAAAAAAGATAATTTAAAAAAAAAGAAAGAATGTCATTCGTTAAAACAGGCTGATTCGTTAAATTGTTATAACGAATCATCTGTTTCGCTATCAAGAAAATAAATAACGAAAGAGAACTAGCGAATTACTTATGTAAAATTAACGAACTACTATCTAGTTCGTTATAATTAACAAATACAAATCTAATTCGTTATTAATATTGATTCACTATTCTAATTCGTTTGAAGTGCATAACGAATTGGCCACGAATTAGTTCCAATTCGTTAAGCATAACGAATGGCCAAATAAGCTTAATCATTGACTTAATTAGTCAAGGTCAAAATTACCAAGAACTTCAGAAGTCAACATTTTAATCGGAACTGAATACACGTATAATCAGCAATACAAAGCTAAACCAGTGACCACAAAGGATATCGGAATCATATTGCGATTGCAATGATACTATGTTCGTGTGTCAAAACATGGTAAAACATGGTTAACTTAAGGTTTACAAAAACCTCTCAAAACCCGGTGATAAAATCACAAAATTAACCTATCAAACCAACATTAAATTTGACGAAATGTATTGCGATTCGATCCTCTATACCTTAGGATCACTAATATATGATCAAACAGAGGTTTAATATAGGGCGGATTTTATGGAAAATTTGGCCAGAGTAACAATACACAAACGGAAGAAGAAGAAGACAATGAATAGTGAACCGATTCGTACGTACGTCGTCCTATATAGTCTGACAAGGCACGTTTTTCGATGTAACGAATCAGCCGATTCATTTGAATTTTGAATTAACGAATCAGATGATTCGTTATCTGAACTAACACGTGGCATAGAGAATTAGATTCAATTCGTGCCTAGTTCGTTAAATATGTATAACGAATTGAGTGTCATTCGTTACAGAGTGACGGAAGCGAATTAGGGTAACGAATTAGGATGTAATTCGTTGAAAATGGCATAATTCGTTATTCATAAATTAGCGGATTACCTTTTATTTAATTTTTTAATGAAATATCCGAAAATGAAAAACATGATTTGTTAAATTATCGAATAAGTTAAAACCTAATTTGTTTAATAAAATGTAAAATATTTACAAAAGAAATATCTGAAAATGAAAAACATAGAATACAAAATATTTTTGTGTTTTTGTATGGTTTTTCAGAAGCAGTACATATTTTTTTAATTTTTGTTGAGTTTGAGCAGAGAATCATATTGACTGAATTTCCCTTCCATCTCAGTTTTATATTTCAGCGATATTATGACTGGCGTTAAGTCGGTCATTAATATTGTTGTCCACTTAAATCTTATAACAAGCCTTCAAGCATTTCTGTGATATGATTAATGATTCAATTAGTGCACATAATATAAAAAACTATCAGCCTCTAATCTCGGTTCAAGCTTAATTTCATTTTTGTCAAATCACCCCAACTTGACTTAAACCATTATAGTGTTGATCAAACTTTTGAAGATTTTAGAACTTTTGAGCAATGCATCAAGTTTCCTTTACTGTGAGTGAGTATGCACGAGTCCGTCTGTTGGCTTACATACATTGTATCCCCTGGGTCCTTTTCTTATTGGTATTGAGACGCGCGCAAGGGAGGAACAAATGTATGACTAACAGCGGATTTTGATCAAGTCAGTAATTTAGATTGTACGAAGTACATCAGTGATCAAGTTTAATGACTTTGGGTTTGCTCTAAAAGCGAGTGAAATATTCATGCTTATGAATACCCAGATGATTAAGCCGCATAAAGACTCACAGTGTCAAGAATCCTAACGCTTGTTATTTGCTTTATTATATTTTTCGGTGATCAGCAGCTATAAGGCTTGAGTATGACAAGTTATTACATTTCTATCATCCTTACCGAGATTTTTACTAGAGACTAACACCCCTTTCAATTTGGCTTTTCTTTGTGTTTATATCACATATTTTACTCTAATAGCTTGTTTAAGACCTATCAATGCACCAATGATTAAACACTCAGTCTTTTAAGCTTATTTCTTGCTGGATTTGGGGTCAAACAATCAATGTACTATCATTTTCTCTTTTTGCTTCAAAAACTCAAAATTTTGAGGAGCTTAAAAAATTTAAAAAAAAATGAATTTAATTGCCCGAGTTACTTTTAGTCTATAGATTAATGGCTATCCTATCAATCTACAAGTAGATAACAAGACCAAAACATGCAAGCATGCTCCACAAATTTAAATAACCGACATAATTTTCAGCGAGAAAATAAAGTAATAAACATAACGAACACCCCAATTGCTTTCCAATGTCAGGTAAATGGCTATCCCGAATATTTACAAGAAATTATCAGAACCAAACATATACAAGTATATGTCCTTCAAATAGGAGTAATTGACATAATTTTCAGCGAACGTAAGCAAAAATCTTTTTGGATTTTCTCTTTACATACATAAAACATAATCTTTTTGTCTTTTTCGGATTTTTCTGTATAAACAGAAAATTTACAATATTTTTAATTTTTCAAATTATCTTATAAACAAAACTAAAAATTTCACAATCTTTTTATCTTTTCAATTTTCTTTAAGATGTTTTTGGATTTTTCAAATGTTTAAAAAATATAAAGACATGAAAAACTAAATACATGAAAACACACTATTTTTGAATTATTAGATTTTTTAATGTTTTTTGGGTTTTATCTATTCAAACAAAAAGCACAATCTTTTTGTATTTTCTATTTTCACCCCCTAAAAACCAAAATCAAAATAAAATTTAAAGTGAAAATAAACTGAAAATAAAAATAGTTAACTTAGTTTCAGGATATCAGCAAGGGTCTTTAAGCCGTTTAAACCAAGAAAAAATTGAAAACGCGTTTTGTCAAATGCCATGGTAAATAAATCAGCTTTTTGAAAATCGGTATGTACTTTCTCAAGGTCAATTAATTTCTTTTCAAAACAATCCCTTATAAAATGATATCGAATTTCGACATGTTTCGTTTTAGAGTGTTGTACGGGATATTTGGTGATGCTAATGGCAACTGAATTATCAATTAAAATGGGAGTAGTAAGAAACTTCAAACCGTAGTCGTGAAGATGTTGTTGTATCCACAAAACCTTGGAACAGCAACTCGTGGCTGCAACATACTCAGGTTCGGTGGTTGAAGTGGAGACCATTGTCTGCTTCTTACACTGCCAGGAAACAAGCCGGCTTCCTAAGAATTGACATCCTACTGTGGTAGACTTGAAATTAATCTTGCATCCTCCATAGTCTTAGTCAGAATAAGCGGTAAGATCAAATGTATCGTTCTTGGGGTACCATAACCCGGTGTCAGGATTGCCCCTAAGATATTGAGGAATAAGCATAACCGCTGCCAGGTGAGTCACTCGGGAACTAGCTTGGTACCTAGCACATAAAC
This sequence comes from Bidens hawaiensis, assembly GCF_021521415.1. Lineage (NCBI taxonomy): Eukaryota > Viridiplantae > Streptophyta > Magnoliopsida > Asterales > Asteraceae > Bidens > Bidens hawaiensis. Next base: position 564,737 of record NW_027491506.1, read on the forward strand.
AAACAGCAAACATTATGTCGGGTCGAGAAGCAGTAAGATACATCAAAGTATCAATCATAGCTCGATAGAGGGAAGGATCGACGGTATCCTCCAATTCATCCGATGATAAATTGTGACCCACGGGGAGAGGAGTAGAAGGGGTTTTTCCGGCAATAATCTTGAATCGGCTGAAGAATTCGTTCACGTACTTTGTCTGGTTCTGGTGAATGAAGATTCCTTTCGCAGACTTATGAACCTGCAACCCTAAAAAGAAGTTCATCTCTTCCATCGAACTCATTTCGAATTTGGTTTGCATTGACTTCTTGAATTCCTTACATAACGCGTCGTTTGTTGACCCAAAGATAATGTCGTCGACATAAATCTGAATTAGAATAAGATCATCACCAATGTTTTTGTAAAATAAAGTGCAGTCAACAGTCCCACGTTTGAAACCATTATCCGTCAGATGGTCGGCGGGCGTACCATACTAAGCTCTCGGGGCTTGATGTAGACCATATAATGCCTTGTTTAAGCGATAAACTCGGTCAGGATAATCAGGGTCTTCAAAACCCGGAGGCTGTAAAACAAACACTTTCTCATGTAGTTCACCATTGACATCCATTTGATAAACTTTTATGTTTTTGTAAGCTGCATAAGCCAGAAAGATTCGAATGGACTCCAATCTTGCAATCGGAGCATATACTTCATTGTAGTCAATACCCTCTTGCTGATGGAAACCTTGCACCACTAACCGTGCTTTGTTTCTCACGATCACCCCATGATCGTCTTCCTTACATTTATATACCCACTTAGTCGGAATCGCCTTCTTGACTCTAGCAGGTTTGTTGATAAGATCCCATACACCCAAACGTGCAATTTGCTGTAATTCTTCTTGTATAGCTTCTACCCAAGAAGGTCTTGAAGTGCCATACGAGGAGTCGTTGGCTCAACTTGGGATATAAAGCAAGTGAATTTAGCAAGATTTACAATTCCAGACGAATGTAAATCTGCATAAGCACACAAGACATTATTTTCACTTGACGAAGCAACTTGATGACGTGTTTGAACGCCCACATCAAGTTCTCCAATAATGTTTTCTTTCGGATAAAAATTATGAATCCTAAGAGTAGGATTCTCAGGAACAACAACATTTTCAAATAAATTAGTGTAATGTTCTCCCAGCTCGTGAGATGAAACATCACTATCAAGTTCAATAACTTGATCAACAACTGGAGTATCATTAGAAGAAGTAGATGCATTTTCAGAGAGAACAGGAGAATCATTATCAGGATCTTCAGTTGGAACATCGGTTGGAGCTTCAACATCATTAGAACTTGAAAATCTTGGAATTACCAGTAGTTCTTCAAAGTAAGCACGAACCAAGTCTTCATCTGGTTGATCAGTGGTTGGAGTAAATGAATTAAATAAACCATCATAGTCAAACATCCAGTCGGGACCTTTCCCTTGAGGAGGTGTGGTATACTTTTGTAACATCCTAAATAATCTAATAATAAATAAAGAAAGTTGCGTTAAATTGTCGTGTGTTAAATAATGTTAACTAGCATCTAATAAGGAAAAGATCTTGGACTTGGACCAATTAAGATGGATTAAGGGGAATGGGCCTTAGGTCCAAGGGCTTTAAGGTATATAAATATCCCCTAAACCATCCTGAAACCCTAAATCCTCATGCTTTCCATCTTATTCTCTACACACTAAAAAAAAACACACACCACACCACCATATACACGGCCGAGAGAGACGAGAGGGACTTAAGGCCAAACGAACGTTAGTTGGTATTAAATCTTTATTACACGAGCTATAAACAAGATCTAGAGTGCATAAAAAAGTTAAACGAGAACCAAACGAGCACTAAAGGTATATTCTTGACCCTTTAAAGTTTATGTTTTTAGGATCGGTTAGCCTTGAAACTTAAAACGAGAGTAGATCGGGCATAAACGAAACGTAAAGTAACAAACTTGACGTTAAAACGAACTTAAAAACCGCGGCTATGTACGGCTCGTTTAAGATAAAACGTAGATCTAGTGTTGAACGTATTTGAGCTTAAAGGTCCAAACTTTATGCGTTTTCGAGCCGAATTTTATCCAAAAATGACCATGGGAATGATCGCGGGTTGGTTAAATATCATATTCAAGGATATCACGTTGAACGGAGATGATTATGGGAGGGTTAAGAGCGAACAGTGGCTGCGGCTGGGCAACTTCGCCTGCAGCTAAGCTCGCTGCACAAGTTCGCCAAGCTAAGTTCGCTTAAGGATAAGTTCATTTATAACTAAGCTCGCTAGTGTTAACTTCGCTGAACATTAAGTTCGCCAATGTTAACTTCGCTAAACATTAAGTTCGCTGAACATAAAGTTCGCTGAACCTTAAGTTCGCTTGTAAACAAGTTCGCCCACTGTGAACTACGCCTAATACACGTTCGCTATTGTTAAATTCGCTTAATATTAAGTTCGCCAAAAGTTATGTTCGCTGAGAAATAAATTAAAATCCTAGTGAAAAATGTGTTAAGACAGTTAATGTAAATAAAGTTTTTCCAAGCTGACCTGGGCTCTGCCCCTTGGACCCCGCTAGGGGCTGCCTCCCATAGAACCTCGCTGCCAGGGGCGCTGCCCCCGGATCCCCGTTCGTTGTGGGTTAAATAAAGATAGAAATACGATACGAGTAGTAATAGTTGATTGACACGTGTAATTGTTTTACAGTTATCGTGCACAGCTCAAGAAAGGGATTACCATTAACGGTGAACGTAACCGCATTCAGGTGAGTTTCTAGCCCCATTTCCTTGTTATGTTTTCGGGGCTATTTGCATACTCGATGTGATAGTTATTACACTTACCTTAACTGGTAAGCATATGCCTTATATGGTTTATATGTTATGTATGTATATCTTAAATGTGAATGAATGCTTGTTGGTACGTGAACGATCTTCGGATATTGCACGTGCCAACATGGGAAGTAGGTTTATGATAGATGAATGTGTCTGATAGATATACGCACAATATATGAATATGTATGAATGATTAAAGAAAGTATGTATGTTATGGGTATGTAAAGACAGCATGCAAGAAGTTGAAGAAAGAGGGATCAGACCCTAATAATATCTGAGATAGAGAAGAAAGGGATCAGACACTAATAATATCTGAGAAAGAGAAGTAAAAAGGGATCAGAACCTAATAATATCTGAGATAGACAAGAAAGGGATCAGACCCTAAAAATATCTGAGATAGACAAAGGAAAGAGGGATCAGACCCTAATAATAACTTAGATAGAAAAGGAAGAGATCGGACATTAATAATATCCGAGATAGAAAAGGACAGTATTTTATATAGTATGAAAGTAATAAAGTTTGAACGTATGTATGAACTTATGTAATGAAAGTAAATAGTAAAGTAATTGTTATGTGTCTTCGGATGCATAATCGAAGGTAAGTATATGTATGGTATAATGTGTGATTAACTAGAACTCACTCAGCGTAGCTGACTTTTAGTATGCACGCAGGTGAGTAGAATGAGGCAGTTCTCTTGATGAGGACACATGGCATCGAATTGAAGACACTGGCGTCTCAAGGAAATGTTATGATGTTTTAAAGACTATGTTTTGTTTTTAAATGACTACGAATGTTTGATAAGACAAGATTTGAAAGTTATGAAATGTTTTATGGTTGAAGTTTTTATTCCGCGTGAAGTTTTAATTAACTCTGATATTTAGAACTGCGTTTATGAGTAAATCCAACACCAAATGTAGGGAACCGGTAACGGGGCCTTACAAGTTGGTATCAAAGCAAAGTTCAAGAGATTTAAGCATCCTACTTGCTTAGACTCAAACAGAGAATGGGATTAAAGTAAGAAAAGAAAGAAGATGCCAGTTCAAGATAGCCATGTGTCACTCAAGCAAGCTCAGTAAAGGTAAAGTGTATGGTTAAATATGTTTGTTAATGCTAGTTTAATTGCTAAAGAAGGGATATGTGTATGTTAGTGATAAGAATAATTGCTTGTTCGATTGATTAACTGTTTAGAGTAGAACAACACAAATAGACTCATAAGAGGAAGTGTGTAGGACACGAAAGGTAACGTGATCAGCTAATCACAGCTGGCCACTGTTATTACCCGTTAGCCTTACTATCCTTGTACTAAATAGTTCCTTGAGTGATGATGTTTGTGTTTTCCTTTCCAGAATACGATGGCTGGATCTAGGGCAGTTGTTGGAGCAGGAGACCGACGACCTTCGGTAGAAACAGCTTCCAACACGGGAAGTGAAGGAAGCGCAGCTGGACGAAACCCAAGCAACAATGAAGGGGTTCAGCTAGATCCCTTAATCCAAGCAGTAGCCACTGCTGTAAAGAACATGAATTTGGAGAGGTCTGCTGGAGACCGTGAAAGAACTGCTGAAGGAGTGGGAAGAGGTGGTAGGAAGGATGATGAAGGAGAGAGGGAGGCTTCGAGTGTGGTAAAGTCTATGAAAGTTGATGATAGGAAGAGGGGCCGAGGCGGTTGCAACTATAAGTCCTTCAAGGGTTGTGACCCGCCAAAGCTGACTGGTTTTGGAGACACAATCGCTACCCTTCAATGGATAACCTCCATGGATAAAATTATCCGCATTAGCGAGTGTCGTCCCGATCAAGCTGTCGGTTATGCCACCCAATCGTTTGAAGAGGAGGCGATGTATTGGTGGGAAAGTGTGGAGCAGAGGAAGAGTCGGGACGAGATTAAGGCCATGAAGTGGGAGGATCTGAAGGAGTTAGTGATGAAGAGGTTCTGTGCTGACGCCGAGGTTGAGAGGGCGGAGATGAAGTTTCTGAACCTGAAAGCTGGAACGATGACACATCGTGAGTATACCACCGAGTTCAACCGAATGTCTAAGTTGGTACCCGATATGGTTAACACTGAGGCTAAAAGGATCAAGTGTTATGTGAGGGGATTGCCATAGAAAGTCCGTACGCTAGTCAGGACAAGTAAACCTGCTACCTTTGACTCTGTTGTCCAGCTCGCAGAGATTGTTTATGCAGAACTGGCTGTGGATGATACTGTAGTGGAATAAGAGAAAAAAGATAAGAAGTGGGTCAATGTCAAACGACCTGGTACTCAGTTGTGGAACTCCAAGGAAAAGAAGCAGAAAGTATGGGAGAAGAGACCGTGCAAGACGTGTGCACGATGGTGAGTGCAAGTGGGGTAAAGGATCTGATGTGTGCCATAAGGGTGGTAAGACTCATGGAGGAGAGTGCAGGCTAGGGTCGAATGCCTGTTATAATGTGGAAAAGTGGGACATTATGCCTCATATTGTACCGCCAAGTCCACTTGTTATAAGTGCGGTAAGACGGGCCACTTTGCTAGAGAATGCACCGAGGGTGAAGCTGGAGGTAGTGGGAAGAAGGATGCCGATTAAGCTTGGCCAAGAACTAGAGCCTATATGCTGACTCAGGAACAAGCCAAGCAGATTCCGGATGTCGTCACAAGTACGTTTCTAGTAAACGGTATTTCCGCTTCAGTATTGTTTGATTCGGGCGCAAACAAAAGTTTGTAGCCACACCATTTAGTAAACTAGCTAAAATGAAATGTTGCCGAGTGTCTGAAACTTTTATAGTAGAAACCGTCAGTGACACTTCGGTTAAAATAATGAAAATGGTTAAAGACTGTAAGATAGAGTTAGAGGGACATGAGTTCCCTGTTACTTTGTACGTTATGACCTTAGGAGGGTTCGATGTGGTATTGGGGATGGATTGGTTATCTGAGTTTGAAGCTCAAATAGTATGTAAGAGTAGGATGATAAGGTTAAAGTCTTTGGATGGTAGTGAAGTGACGGTTTATGGTGATAAGGAAACTTCTGGGCTTAATGTCATTTTGATGATAAAAGCCGAGGGTTTATTACGACGTGGATGTGGTGCCTACCTGGCGTATGTTTTCAACGCTACGGCTGAGACAAAAGAAATAAAATATGTTCCTATTGTGCGCGACTACCCAGAAGTATTCCCAGAGGATCTTCCGTGGGTTGCCACCGGAGCGAGAGATAGAATTCCAGATAGACTTAATACCAAGAGCCCAACCCGTCGCGAAAGCACCTTACCGTCTAGCGCCGTCCGAGATGAAGGAATTGATGTCCCAACTGCAAGAACTCCTCGACAAAGGTTTCATAAGACCAAGTGTTTCCCCGTGGGGCGCACCAGTGTTGTTCGTGAAGAAGAAGGATGGAAGTATGAGAATGTGCATAGACTATCGTGAGTTGAATAAGCTTATGGTAAAGAATAGATATCTTTTGCCAAGGATTGATGATCTGTTTGACCAACTGCAAGGTTCAAGTTGGTTCTCACAGATAGATCTTAGGTCAGGCTATCATCAGCTGAAACTGAAAGAGGCAGACATCCCTAAAACAGTGTTTAGGACGTGTTATGGACACAACGAGTTCCTCATTATGTCATTCGGTCTGACGAATGCTCCCGCAGCATTTATGGACATGATGAATAGGTGTGTCGGCCAATGTCGATAAGTCAGTTATTGTCTTCATCGACGATATATTGATTTATTCGAAGAGCGAGTGTGGTCATGGTGAGCATCTGAAAGAGGTATTGGAGACTCTGAAGAAAGAGAAGTTGTATGCTAAGTTTTCAAAATACATGTTCTGGTTGCGAGAAGTGCAATTTCTAGGTCACGTAGTTAATCCTGAAGGGATTACCATGGACCCAGCTAAGATTGAGGCAATAACGAAATGGAAGACTCCATAAAATCCGACTGTTATACGAAGCTTCCTAGGGTTAGCTGGCTACTATAGGAGATTCATCGAAGGTTTCTCCAAGATAGCCGCACCGTTGACCGGTATGACCTGAAAGTCGATAGTATTCATTGGGGTAAGTTTCAAGAAGAAGCTTTTCAGGAGTTAAAGAATAGACTCACACAAGCTCCAATCCTTGCTTTACCCGATGGTTACGAGGATTTTGTTGTTTGTACTGATGCTTCGCATCGTGGGTTAGGTTGCGTGTTGATGTAACGAGGAAAGGTGATAGCTTACGCGTCTAGACAGTTGAAAGTCCATGAGAGTACTTATCCGACGCATGATTTAGAGCTAGCAGCTGTAGTGCATGACTTAAAGATATGGAGGCATTACCTGTATGCTAATAAGTGTACTATCTACACGGATCATAAAAGTTTAAAGTACTTCTTCGAGCAGAAAGAGCTGAACATGAGGCAGAGGAGATGGTTAGAGTTAATAAAGGATTACTATTGTGATATTAAGTACTATCCTAGTAAAGCTAACGTGGTCGCCGACGCGCTAAGTCGTAAGAACGAGGAAGTCATTGCAACAGTGAAGTCATACCAGTTGATTATGAATTGAAGTCTGTTTGAAGAAAATCATCAAAGTATAGTCAGAGGTGCTGGTAGATGAAGGGCTAGTGAAGAAAGAAAGGATTTTCGGTCAGCAAGACGAATTGATGGAAAACACGCATGGTGTTAATACTAGGTTTGACCGTATGTGGATTCCACGCCATGGAGATCTCAGAGGTCGAATCTTAGATGAAGCTCACAAGTCGAGATATTCGAGTCATCCAGGAGCTACTAAGATGTACCAAGATTTGAAAAGAGATTACTGGTGGCCAGGAATGAAAAAACGACGTGGTGGATTATGTTAGTAAGTGCTTAACTTGTTTACAAGTCAAAGCTGAACATCAGAAACCTTATGGGAAGATGCAGTCGCTGGAGAAACCTGAATGGAAATGGGAACACATCACCATGGATTTCATAACTAAGCTACCTCGTACAGCTACATCATGATACCATTTGGGTGATTGTGGACCGTTTGAACAAGAGTGCTCACTTTCTACCTATACGAGAGGCTATCTCGTCAGAAACATTGGCAAGCTTGTTCATTAAAGAGGTTGTGGCTAAACACGGAGTGCCGTTATCGATCGTGTCTGATAGAGATACCCGGTTTACTTAGAGGTTTTGGAAAAAGTTCCATGAAGCTATGGGGACGAGGTTGAACATCAGTACGGCGTATCATCCTCAAACAGATGGACAGTCTGAAAGGACGATCCAAACCCTTGAGGATATGCTACGTGCTTGCGTTCTAGATTTTGGTGGAAGTTGGGACGATCACCTGCATCTAGCAGAGTTCTCCTATAACAACATTACCATTCAAGTATTGGTATGCCACCATTTGAAATGCTTTATGGTAGACGATGTAGAACCCCGGTGTGTTGGAGGGAGATTGGTCAGAAGGAAATGGGAAGCCTAGAAGTGGTTCAAGAAACGTCTTCAAAGTTCGATCAGATCAAAGTAAAAATGAAAGCCGCTCAAGACAGACAGAAGTCGTATGCGGATAAGCGGCGACGACCGATTAAGTTTAACGTTGGTGACAATGTGATGCTTAAGGTCTCGCCTTGGAAAGGAATTATCCGTTTTAGAAAGAGGGGGAAATTGAGTCCAAGGTACATTGGACCGTTTAAGAATTTAGATCGTATGGGTGAAGTAGCTTATAAGCTGGATTTACCTGATGAGTTAGAGGGAATTCATTCGACCTTCCATGTTTCTCATATGAGAAAATGTCTAGTTGATGACACGTCTCACATGCCATTGATGGAAATTGAGGTTGATGAACAGCTGAACTACATCGAGCAACCAATAGAGATTGTTGATCGCAAGGAGAAGCAGCTTTGTCACAAAGTTATACCCTTGGTAAAAGTGATATGGAAACATCGCAAAGGATCAGATGCTACTTGGGAAGCTGAGGATGAGATGCGCAAGTTCTATCCTAATCTGTTTAATAGGTTTCGAGGATGAAACCTCTTAAAGGAGGGAAGACTTGTAACATCCTAAATATTCTAATAATAAATAAAGAAAGTTGTGTTAAATTGTGGTGTGTTAAATAATGTTAACTGGCATCTAATAAGGAAAAGATCTTGGACTTGGACTAATTAAGATGGTTTAAGGGGAATGGGCCTTAGGTCCATGGGCTTTAAGAGATATAAATATCCCTAAACCATCCTAAAACCCTAAATCCTCATACTTTCCATCTTATTCTCTACACACTCAAAACACACACACACCATACCACCATATACACAGCCGAGAGAGACGAGAGGGACTTGAGGCCAAACAAACGTTATTTGGTATTAGATCTTTATTACACGAGCTATATACAAGATCTAGAGTGCGTAAACAAGTTAAACGAGATCCAAACGAGCACTAAAGGTATGTTCTTGACCCTTTAAAGTTTATGTTTTTTGGATCGGTTAGACTTGAAACTTAAAACAAGAGTAGATCGGGCATAAACGAAACGTAAAGTAACGAACTTGACGTTAAAACGAACTTAACAAACCCGCGGCTAGGCACGACTCGTTTAAGATAAATTGTAGATCTAGTGTTGAAAGTTTTTGAGCTTAAAGGTCCAAACTTTATGCGTTTTCGGACTTTATGCGTTTTCGGGCCGAATCTTATCCAAAAATGACCATGGGAATGATCGCCGGTTGGTTAAATATCATATTCAAGGATTTCACGTTGAACGGAGATGATTATGGGAGGGTTAAGAGCGAACAGTGGCTGCGGCTGGGCAACTTCGCCTACAGCTAAGCTCGCTGCACAAGTTCGCCAAGCCAAGTTCGCCAAGCTAAGTTCGCTTAAGGATAAGTTCGTTTAAAATGAAGCTCGCTAGTGTTAACTTCGCTGAACATTAAGTTCGCCAATGTTAACTTCGTTGAACCTTAAGTTCGCTTGTATACAAGTTCGCCCACTGTGAACTTCACCTAATACAAGTTCGCTAATGTTAAAGTCGCTTAATATTAAGTTCGCCAAAAGTTAAGTTCACTGAGAAATAAATTAAAATCCTAGTGAAAAATGTGTTAAGACAGTTAATGTAAATAAAATTTTTCCAAGCTGACCTGGGCTCTGCCCCTTGAACCCCAGTCAGGGGCTCTGCCCCTTGGACCCCGCTAGGGACTGCCGCCCCTAGAACCTCGCTGCCAGGGGCGCTGCCCACGGACCCCCGTTCGTTGTGGGTTAAATAAAGGTAGAAATACGATACGAGTAGTAATAGTTGATTGACACGTGTAATTGTTATACAGTAATCGTGCACAGCTCAAGAAAGGGATTACCATTAACGGTGAACGTAATCGCATTCAGGTGAGTTTCTAGCCCCATTTCCTCGTTATTTTTTCGGGGCTGTGTGCATACTCGATGTGATAGTTAATACACTTACCTTAACTGGTAAGTGTATGCCTTACATGGTTTATATGTTGTGTATGTATATCTTAAATGTGAATGAAAGCTTGTTGGTACGTGAAAGATATTCAGATATTGCACGTGCCAACATGGGAAGTAGGTTTATGATAGTTGAATGTGTATGATAGATATATGCACAATATATGAATATGTATGAATGATTAAAGAAAGTATGTATGTAATGGGTATGTAAAGACAGTATGCACGAAGATGAAGAAACAGGGATCAAACCCTAATAATATCTGAGATAGAGAAGAAAGGTATCAGACTCTAATAATATCTTAGATAGAAAAGGAAGGGATCGGACCCTAATAATATCCAAGATAGAAAAGAACAGTAATTTATGTAGTATGAAAGTAATAAAGTATGAACGTATGTATGAACTTATGTAATGAAAGTAAATAGTAAAGTAATTGTTATGTGTCTTCGGATGCATAATTGAAGGTAAGTATATGTATGGTATAATGTGTGATTAACTAGAACTCACTCAGCGTAGCTGACTTTTAGTATGCACGCAGGTGAGTAGAATTAGGCAGTTCGCTAGATGAGGACACATGGCATCGAATTGAAGACACTGGCGTCTCAAGGAAATGTTATGATGTTTTAAAGACTAAGTTTTGTTTTCAAATGACTACAAATGTTTGATAAGACAAGATTTGAAAGTTATGAAATGTTTTATGGTTGATGTTTTTATTTCGCGTGAAGTTTTAATTAACTTTGATATTTAGAAATGCGTTTATGAGTAAATCCAACACCAAATGTAGGGCACCGGTAACGGAGCCTTACAACTTTTGACAATACACATGATACCATTCCTCAACACAACAAGATGTAAAGTTAAATACCCGTTTCTTAGGAGAAGCATAACCCAAGAAATACCATTCAAGGGCTTTTTCATCAAATTACCCACATCCTTCTTCAACATCGTACAAGGACACCCAAAGGTTCCAAGTACTTTACTTTAGGCTATCGATTATTCAAAAACTCATAACTTGTTTTTTTGAGTCTCTTAACAGTTAGAACCCGATTGAGCGTATAACAAGCAGTATTCACCGCCTCATTCCAAAATTGGACAGGAAGCTTAGAATCAACAAGCATAGTTCTAGCAGCTTCAATCAACGTTCTGTTCTTTCGCTCAGCAACACCGTTTTGTTGTGGTACGTATGGGGCACTGTATTCTCGATGAATTCCCTTTTGTGAACAAAAGAAATCCAATACAGTATTCTTAAATTTAGTACCATTGTCACTTCGAATTCTCCTCACTTTTTGTTAGTATAGTGATTCGATCTTAGTGATTAAATTCTGAACAAGAACCGGTGTTTGATCTTTCGAACTCATAAATAGGACCCATGAGTTTCTTGAATAATCATCGGTAAATACAAGGCAATAAAAATCTCTAGAGATACTAGCGCGATTCACTGGACCAAAAAGATCCATATGTAGTCGGTAAAGAGGAATATCAATAGAATTCAATAACTTAAAAGGATGCGATTTTTTCTTCTGTTAGCCCTTTTTGCAAGCAATACAGTGATCGGATAACTTAAAATTCTTCAAAGACACACCTTCAACTAGGTCATTTGCCATTAGATAGTTCATCTTACGAACATGAATGTGACCCATTCTATGATGCCATAGAATTGAGTCTTTCTCGGTTGCTTTCGAGAGAAAACATGTTTCGATAGATGTAGATACTTTAGAACTCATATTTAAGACGTAAATATCATTTAATCGAGGTAATCTCATGATAACCATGTCTTCGGGAATCATATAACAAGGTTTTAGAATTAGACATTCTTTATCAGTGAATATTGTATTGTATTTCTTGTCACAGATTTGCGACACACTCAATAAGTTATGGTCGACTTTGTCACAATAATTTACTTTTTCGAATGTAATGTGACCATTTGAAACATCACCTTCTTGTGTAATCATACCCCCAGAATTCCCAGCAAACGCCACATAACCCCCTTGAATATTTCTCACATTTGTTAAGAGGTCAAGATTTCCTGTAATATGACGAGAACATCCGCTATCCATAATCCAGTTTTCACCGGAAAAGGTCTTGGATGTACCCTACACACAAAAAAATGATTAGTTCAAAAAGGAATACCAGGCCTCAGTCTTGGGCACCTTTTGGCTTCCATGAGTAACGTTAAACTTGGTTGAATTCAACTGTTGTTTAGCAACTTGAGAATAAGTTACAGGCTTCTTAGACTTTCGTCTTAGATAAGCAGCTTGAACTACATTTGAGTTCATTCTTGCACAACGGTTCAGTTGGAACAAACATTGGTTTAACATGACCATAAGTTTCATTCACATGAACTACCTTCCGAGGATTCACGTTTGAGAACATGATGTGAGTATCATCATCATATGACACAGGTCATTTCAGAATCTCTTTTATCAAAGGAACTGGTTTTGATTGATCTTTGACAAATGGATGAAGTTTCTGAGAACTCTTCTGTCCATAGTTTCTCACAACATGACCTTGTTGACGGCAAAGGAAACAGCTACGCATGTCCACATGGTTGTTTTGAGTTTTAGAGGTAACATATGACACAGAAGGATGACGACTCACGTTCTTGGAAAACTCTTAGCTAAATCATCAGATGACCCCGATTTCTTTCTCAAATAAAAATCTTGGTTAGAGCAGTTTGAAAACTTTGCAAAGTATCGGTTCTAGTTGATTTTACAAACTGAACTTTCTTAGCATGTTTTAAGACTTGCTTAGCTTTAGTCAAGGGGTTAGATGAAACTGATGTTTTAGCTTGAGCATACTGACGTTCAAGATCTTGAATCTTGGAGGTTTCATTGTGAAAAACACTCTCAATCAGTTCCGGTTTAATGATACTAACTGGAATGTCTTTCTCAGTAAACATCATGTCTATTCCTTTTAATTTAAACACATGACACGTTGATGGCTTGGAAACATTTGGATTGATGAAACGTAACAAATCCTCATCAGAAATTTTGGGCTTTTCTGGTTTCTTAGCTTTCACTGGTTTGACTGTAACATGATTTTCGTGTTTCACCTGAGTTGTGTGCGAACCATTCACAGCCTCCTCATATTCATGAGGTTCACAAAGTATGTGATTGGAACTTGGAATGTTCTTGTTCTTGTGTATTATTTTAGGTTCGAACACATCCTCAATGGTTATTTTATCAACATTTTCAACAAAGACTTTGTTGCTTTGAACATGAGGTTTCTGAGTTGTTGTTTGAGCTTTAACAGTTTCATGTTTAACTGGTTTTGCTTTTTTTGAAATCACGGATTCTTTAACAATCACATCCTCTTCTTTTCTAGCAAAAGGATTTGGCTTGTAATCTTTCTGAAATGGCGGTGGAATTAAAACAAAACCTATCCCTTTCTTTGAATCTTTTTGCTTACGAGATACTTCAATTATTTCGTTTAGCAAAAAGGAAGAATTTATGAATTTGCCCAATTTGTTCTTTAACTCAAGCACCTCATTTTCAAGCTCGGTTATCTTTGATCTATGCTTCAAAATTTCTTGAAACTTTTGATCATTGGTAGTCATTATAACAGATAACTCAGCCTTAAGATCATGATTACTTACAGTTAAGGCCTCAATTTTCTCTCTTGAATTCATTTGAGAAGTTAAGGATTGCCTATAAGTGTCCTTTAAAGAAACAATCTCTTTTAGCAAATTATCATTTTGGAGTTTTAAGGAATCTATCTTAGGCTTGTTGATTTCACAATTGGCACATGAAACATTAACAGATAATTTATAAGTCGAAGTACTGACCTCATTTTGCTTAGCCATGTAAGCAAACGTGGTTGAATCACTGATTTTAGCCACACATGCGAAAGTGGTTGGAAGCTTTTCACTTGAATCACTGATTTTAGCCACACATTAGAAGATAGCTAACTCCCACTTGCATTTGATCTAAACATCACCAAATTAGCTTGATTGTCATGGCACAGCAATCGTTGTAACCAGTCATCTGCATCTAAATTGGACAACATTGCTTGGGATCCAGAAGACGAAGGTTTTGATCCAGAAGACTTTCCCGCATCACTTCCACTTTTAGTAGATGAACTCTGATCTTGCTTTCTGGGACCAGCGTACTCTATCTTTGTCTTATCACATTCTTTAGCAAAATACCCAAACTCTTGACAGTTGTAGCACTTGACTTTTAACTTATCAAACCCTAACTTCTTATTCAAAGATGGAAGATCTTTACCTGTTCTCTGCATAAACTTTTTCACTTTCCTGACTATCATAGCCATATTCCACTTCAAGTCCATAAGTTCCAAATCATCAGGATCAATTTGATCATAGTCTTCATCAGTCAAATGGCTCGTTGTAATTTTACTACTAACCAGATTGTCATATGAAGTCATGAAGGCAGACAAGAAAGCAAAATTTTGTTCGGCCTCCCTTATGTTCACATTTGTTTGTGATGAGAATTGAGTTGAAGGTGATGAATTTCCAGGCCCTCTAGATGAACTAGAAATACTAGATGATCCATAATTTCCAGCTATGTAGAAACAAGAACGTGGATCACTATAGATAGTTGTTGCATTATCACTTGTATTTTGTGTAAGAAATGCAGTGAGAGGAGAAATGGTTGAACTCAACGGCATACTTTCACCATAAAGTGTAGGATCTTGACTATCTTTTGAAGACTTTTGACATTTAAGATCATATTCTCGTGCCTCGATCTTTTGCTAAAATTTAGATGCCGTTAAATCTTCATTGTTGAAGTAATTATTCTCTTTCAGAACCATCAAGAAAGTCGAGTAAGAACTCGGTAATGCACTTTTAATGGTGCCAATCTTATCAATCTCAGAAGTTTCCAACTTCATCTTATCCATCTCTGCTATCAAATGATTAAACCTTGTTGTCATCTCTTCAACAGTCTCACCCTTAAGTAGGTTAAAGTTTCTAAATTGAAGCTTGAGCATAACCTTTTTTCCTTTTAGCGGTATTACCCATACTTCTCATACGAATATGTTGGAATAATGAGCCACAAATCTTTATGCTACAAACTTGATGAAAGATGTTTTCGGGTAAAGCCATTGTGAGAGTAGAATAAGCTTTTGTTTCAATTTCTAAGTCTTTCTTCTCTTTAACCGAATATTGCGAGATAGCTTTAGGTGTGAAACCAATGGTGTCATCTCCAATCATCGGAACGGTATAAACCTCATCCAAGCAAATACGAACAATCAGGGTGAAACGACCCTAGTTAAGCACAAAAATGGGGATCCCATTTATCTAAATCGCTATATTTGATTAAACGTGGACACTTTGAATGTGAACCGATTTCGGTGTCCAGTTGTAACATTTGTTGCATAAGCATATTTTGGGAAGCTAATGCATACATACCAGCCATGATGCTAAATGACAACATTTTCAAACTCCAAAGGTTAAAAGTCAAAATTCAATTCACGAGCTGTGAACAGTAGATTTAACGAACTGTAAACAGTGGTTAACGAATCACAACTTCACGAATTGAAAATTGTCCAAGTAACGAATTAGGAACAGTATCACACGAATAAAGTTGTTACAACGTTTAACAAACTCTGACAACTTTTGTCACGTGGCAAAAGTTGTTGTAATTAATGTTAACGAAGTGAGACACGTGTCACACGAATTGGTTGACAAGAATCAGAACAGGTAGCGAACTGAGTAACGAGTCACCCACGATTTAGCATATACCATTAACGAATTAGCTTAAAAATTAACGAATTGACTTCAAGATTAACTAATCTTTAAATCTTCAAATCTTCATCATGTATTTCCAGAATTCTGGAAA
Source organism: Bidens hawaiensis (assembly GCF_021521415.1). NCBI lineage: Eukaryota > Viridiplantae > Streptophyta > Magnoliopsida > Asterales > Asteraceae > Bidens > Bidens hawaiensis. The sequence goes on from NW_027491506.1 coordinate 580,713, forward strand.
ACGTAAGAATTCGTAACCCAGTGACAAATCCGTAATAACACCTCAAAACATTACCAAATTGGTCACTTAACCTATCAGTTTACTCGAAAACACACCCCGAATCCAAATCATACTATCTCATAACCCAATTAACCTTAGATCAAAACCAATTTGACTACATCTAACACTCTGTTTTCGGACCAAAACCAAATCCAAACCACAATCCACACAAATACAATTCAATTTCCTATTCCTTCTAACTGAACCTTAACAATACTTTAACAACCACAAATTTAATCCAATCAATCCATAACAAGTCCAAATCAAACTCAAATTGATCCAAACTCAAAACGTATCAAAAATTATACCAAAATACCAATTAACAGTCCTCGAATAACAAACTAACACTTGAATAAAGAGCAATCGAACACCGAAAGCTCTGATACCACTTGTGATTACCTCTAAACCTCAGATCTCATATCTGATAGATAATTAATAACGATTACGGATCTAGTTCATGATGCTCATATACGATTATGTATTATTGTTATATATTAGTTAGTATTAGATATGTGTATGTATAATATTAGATGTAATATGTTAGTGTAGCTTGAGAGAAACGAATTGGGCTTAGGTTCGATAATCTAAACTCAAAAACTTAAATTAACAGTGGAATAACACCACTATATATGGAAGATGGATCCAATTCGTTACACATTCCGTAACGAACTAGACTCCACTTCGTTACATTACAATAAATAACACAAACATAACGTACCACCCCTTGATTCGTTAAACATCCTTCACGAATCAGGAGGAAACATAACTTTAGTCTAGTTCGTTAAACATCCATAACGAAGTAGATGATAAACTTAACGAACTACATTAATGTCTTTAATAATTAATACATTAATAAAACGATAAATACATTAATGTTAAATACAAAGACTCGAGACGCAAAACCATGTACTAACAAAACCCACCTTCTGATTATTTGGCACATTCTAATTATTTCTTCCGGTTATCTTAGTGAATTTCTTGGCCCTAAACACTACCATGGAGATTTTCCAAGAGATATCCATTTCTTCTACATCATTTGGATGAATTTGATCAAGCTCAGCAGCCACTACAAATTGAACCAAATCTCCCACAAGGAAGGCATTATAATAGTTCATGAATCTCGCCATTAAAGCGATGTTCTCTTGAGTTTCTTTTGAAATTGCGGGAGTCTGACTGGAACTTTGACTAGGAGAAACACTAGACCATTGAGGCTGAGCACTAACAGCAAGAGATTGACCATGTTTAACTAAGAACAATGGTGATGGTTATGGTGAAACATGATAGAATTGACCTTGACCCTGAGTGGATTTAAACATTGAAAAATTGGCTTGAGGCTGAAATTTCTGTTGTCCTTCAGTAGTCTTGAACATTGAGAAGTTGTCTTGTGAAATGAGTGAATTATTTGAAGCAACATTGTAGCCAGTCGCACTGTATGAATTTGCATGGTTTATAGCACATTGCATATCGTCCATGTCACATGCCTTGATGATTGCCATGACCTCATATAGTGTTAGCTTGTTGAGGTATTATGTCTTCTTAATAACAACAGTCATATCCCAACTTTGAGGCAGTGAGTTCACCAACTTATTGTTTGTTTCAGCAGTTGTTAAGTTGATGTTAGCAGATCTCATCTCAGTCACAAGAGCTATGAACCTATGAAGTTGAGTTTCTAACGACTATCCCAGAACATGATTAAACATATTAAATTTTTTTCGTTGCAGATCTTGACGACTTCTCTTCATGTTTTCATTCCCTTCATACACCTCAATCAATGCTTCCCGCAGTTCCTTAGCATATTGTAATTCTCTAAAACCCAGGGCAATCTCAGATGAGAGTGCCATAGTCAAGGTTGAAAGTGCCTTTCCATCATCTTCTGCTTTAGCAAGATCATCATCATCATACATAGCAATAGGATTCACAACAACTTCAGTAGAGTTCTCCCGTTGGTAAGTGATGACTTGGGGACCCTTAACTATGCTTCACCAAATTTTCGCATCTTTCATCTTAACTGTAACACCCCGTAACCGCAGCGGAAACGTAAACGGGATGCAACAGACACGTCTGATATCAACAGCATTGCTTATAAAGAAAACACCACTACATTAATTTACAACGTATTACATTGTTCCGAGTTTCGTTACCGTCTAGGCGTTAACACATAAGTTTTACCGATAGTACATTAACATATTTAATACAAAATAAAGATCCTTAAGCTTCCACAAAATAGCACACATCATCAAGCACGTATCACTCATTCCAATTTGGGTGTACCTAGAAAGCATGTAAAGAAAACGGGTCAATTACGAATAGTTGGTGAGTTTCACTAATTTAATTAAATGATGACAAATCATTATAATAATCATATATTAGCGATGTAATTATGCTGAGCCCACAAGTGAAACCTCTGTTACCCCAGAAACATTTCTAGTGACATCTGGGGACACTGTTAACCCAGTACTGTACCCATTCTGGGGGCAATGTTAACCCAGAAACACTTCTAGTGACATCTGGTGACACTGTTAACCCCAGCACTGTACCCATTCTGGGGGCAATGTTAACCCAGAACACTGTTGCGGAACCTTACAATATTAGCATCTCAGATAATTACCATCTTAGTACATTTCCGTACGATTCCCGTATGATAAACAATATAAAAATACACGCAATTTCCATACGTTCAGTATGTACTTAAACATTTTGATAGGAACATGCTTTCCGCCCCGGGAAAATATTTAAAACAATTCAGTAAAAAGGGGCTCGTGAAACTCACCTTTTCGTGAGCAAATATGTAACACTGTGCACTGCTACCGGTCCGGATCTGTAATACGATCCCTAAGTCGTTACTATACAATTTCTATTAATATAACTTAAATTCGTGTTAACCGGTACGTCTGGGGACACTGTTAACCCAGTACCGTACACGATCCGGGGACAATGTTAACCCCGAAACACTTCTCAGGACTTAGATTGTGATATCATTTAGAGTTCTTTAGTCAAAACTACCATTAGTTTGTTTTCCCCTTTTGCGTGCCTAGCACGGTTATCCGTTTTTATGTTTTCAAAAATGAGTTTGGTCACACACGACCCGAAAATAGTTGTTACTGATATTTTAGTTAAAGCTGTGAATTTAGAGCTCGGTTTAGACACACCGTTTGGCCGCGGGGCCCGTTTCCGTCATTAGTACACCGGAAACTGCTAAATCGGGTAAAGTTACCCAAATCATCCGAATTATTTTCGGATGATTTATTTTTACTTGATTAACTTAGTTTCATGAAAATAGTCCATTTTTAGGGTTTTTATACACCAGTCAGCTCGCTTAGGCGAACTTTGCCGGTTTACGCGTTTTAAGCTTTAAAAGTTTGTTTTTATTTTCTTTTTAGCACAAATAATTATCCGTTTAGTCTCGGATCTTGAAATTTTGAACAACTCACTTTTTGATAGTGGGGAATTTTATAAAATTATTTCCAGAATTAATTTTTATATTTAATATTTATTTATCTATTTTTAAACGTCATTTAAACACTAAATATGTCGAAAATGTCAAACGACCTTAGACAAATCCCAAATTTTTCCTGGATGGCCCCTGCCATCCCCAAAGTCCCCTGTAATTTTTCCAGAACCAAAATCTCATTTTACATGCCATTTTCACTAAAACCGAGCTAGAAAACCCTAGAACTCGTTTTACCGAAAAGCCTACTTAGACTTCTCCAATGGACTTGAAATTTTGTGTGTGACTTTTATATGTTATAAAAAACTTATCTGGAATTTTCCAGAATTTTTCATGATGTTTAACTATTTTTCACCATTTTTAGCCAAAACCGAGCATTAAATTCACCAAATATTCATCCTTTGTCCAAAAATTACCAAATTTTCACCGATCTCATATTTTCATGTGTTGATCATCTTTGTGAAATTTCATGACCCAACTCTAAGTCTATCACAATCTGTCCAAATCATATAAATCATACGAAAAACCGAACTACCTTGTGTTTCTAGCTTTAGATCGCAAAGATCTTGCTTTCTAGACTTTGCTAGCAACTAGATATAACACCTACAAGCACAATAACACCACATCAAGCAAGTTACACCCACAATCAAGCCATTTCTTTCATGGTTTCGGTTATGATAAAGAAACAAAGATTTTAACCGTAAAAATTCGTTTTTGACTCTTTTAACTCCTTTCTTGGACCAAGATCCCTTGTATAACTTGTATACATCACTTGATCATGCAAGAATCGGTTTCATCTCGGGTTTTCACCCATTTTTCACTTGAAACCTCATTTTCTCAAGATTATGGAATTAAAAACTAAGTTTCAACCATAACAACATTTTATACCTTGTGAATCTTGTTAAAAATCAAAGATTTTTGGTTGAATGTGTGGAGGATGGAGAGAATTTTGAGAGTTGGATTGAAGAAAAAAGAAAATGAATGGCTAAGGGGAGTCCCCCTTGGCCGATCGGTCTAATAAGGAGGGTGGGGTGGGGCCCACACCTCCAATCTTAGCCACAAGCTCAAATTACGCAATCTTGATAATGTTGTGGATAATCTGGTTCAGTTCGTTTTTCGGTTAAACGTTTAATTTGGCTTAAAACGAGGCTAAAACGGTCGTTTTTTGGCTTAAAATAAAATTTATATAAAACCGATTTAAAACTTTAAAAACTTAAACCATGACATTTATTTACTTGAAACATCATATTATTAATAATTGTGCATCTTTTTCGGCTTGATCGATCATCTCTTGCTTGGTTTGGTATAAAAGATTTCGTTTAACGTACCAACGTACCATTAACTCGAAATTCTTTTCTGTGCTTTATTTCACTTATCCCGAAGCTTTAATACTTCGTAAACATCACTAAACATTATATATTTCGTCTATAATGTAATCCCCGATTCATTCGGGTTTCAATAACCGTCAATCGGTTAACCGTACTTCCAATACGATTAACTGTATAATCGAGTATAATTCGTACCGTGAATCATACATACTCGTAAAAATTCATATATTCAGTATTAAATGACACATAAATAGTATATACCGGCTAGGGTATACCTGAATTTGCCGGAATCGTTACATTCTCCCCCCGTTATAAAAATTTCGTCCTCGAAATTTTACGCGTCAACTACTTCCTTTTGAGGAAATAGGTGGGGGTATTTCTTCCGAAATTCGTCCTTTCGTTCCCATGTATATTCTGGGCCTCGTTGCGAATTCCATCTAACTTTGACCAACGAGATCTTATTGTGTCTAAGTTGCTTGATTTTCCCGTCCACTATTTCTATGGGTTCCTCTACGAAATTAAGCTTATCACTTAAATAACAGACATAGTTTTCAGTGAGAAAATTAAAGTAAAAAGCATAATGAAAGCCCCAAATACTTTTCATAGTCAGGTAAATGGCTATCCTGAATATTTACAAGAAATTATCAGGACCAAACATATACAATTATATGTCCTTCAAATAGGAGTAATTGACATATTTTTCAGCGAACGTAAGCAAAAATATTTTTGGATTTTCTCTTCACATACTTAAAAACACAATCTTTTTGTCTTTTTCGGATTTTTCTGTATAAACAGGAAATTTACAATCTTTTTGATTTTTCAAATTTTCTTATAAATAGAACTAAAAATTTCACAATCTTTTTGATTTTTCAATTTTCACCCCCTAAAATCCAAAACCAAAATAAAAAGTTAAAGTAAAAATAAACCAAAAATAAATATAGTTATCCTAGTTTCACGATATCAGCCTGGGTCTTTAAGCCATTTAAACCAAGTAAAAATTGAAAATGCATTTTACCAAATTCCTTGGTAAATAAGTCAGCTTTTTGAAAATCGGTATGTACTTTCTCAAGGTCAATTAATTTTTTTTCAAAACAATCCCTTATGAAATGATATCGAATTTCGATATGTTTCGTTTTAGAGTGTTGTACGTGATGGCGATGCTAATGGCAGCAGAATTATAAGTTAAAATGGGAGTAGTAAGAAATTTCAAACCGTAGCCGCGGAGATGTTGTTGTATCCACAAAACCTGGGAATAGCAACTCGAGGTTGCAAAATACTCAGCTTTGGCGGTTGAAGTGGAGACCGTTGTCTGCTTCTAAAACTGCCAGGAAACAAGCCGGCTTCCTAAGAATTGACATCCTGCTGTAGTAGACATGAAATTAATATTGCTTCCTCCATAGTCTAATTCAGAATAAGCGGTAAGATCAAATGTATCATCCTTGGGGTACCATAACCCGGTGTCAGGATTGCCCCTCAGATATTGAAGAATACGTTTGACCGTTGCCAGGTGAGTCACTCGGGGACTAGCTTGGTACCTTGCACATAAACAAACAACAAACATTATGTCGGGTCGAGAAGCAGTAAGATACATCAAAGAACCAATCATAGCTCGATAGAGGGTAGGATCGACAGTATCCTCCAATTCATCCGGTGATAAATTGTGACCCACGGGGAGAGGAATAGAAGGGGTTTTTCCGGCAGTATTCTTGAAACAGCTCAAGACGTCGTTAACATACTTAGTCTGGTGAATGAAGATTCCTTTCTCAGACTGATGAACCTGCAACCCTAAAAAGAAGTTCATCTCTCCCATCGAACTCATTTCGAATTTGGTTTGCATTAACTTCTCGAATTCCTTACACAACGCATCATTTGTTGACCCAAAGATTATGTCATCGACCTAAATCTGAACGAGGAGAAGATCATCACCAATGTTTTTGTAAAATAAAGTGCAGTCATCAGTCCCACGTTTGAAACCATTATCCGTCAGATGGTCGGCGAGCGTGTACCAAGTTCTCGGGGCTTGATGTAGACCATATAATGCCTTGTTTAAGAGATAAACTCGGTCAGGATAATCGGGGTCTTCAAAACCCTGAGGCTGTAAAACAAACACTTCCTCGTGAAGTTCACCATTGAGAAAAGCACTTTTGACATCCATTTGATAGACTTTTATGTTCTTGTAAGCTGCATAGGCCATAAAGATTCGAATGGACTCCAATCTTGCAACCGGAGCATATACTTCAGTGTAGTCAATACTCTCTTGCTAATGAAAACCCTGCACCACTAATTGTGCCTTATTTCTCACGATCACCCCACGATCATCTTTCTTACACTTATATACCGCTTAGTGGAATCGCCTTCTTAACTCTAGCAGGTTTGTTGATAAGATCCCAAACACCCAAACGTGCAAATTGATGTAATTCTTCTTGCATGGCTTCTACCCAAGAAGGATCTTGAAGTGCCATATGAGGAGTCGTTGGCTCAACTTGGGATAGAATGCAAGTGAATTTAGCAAGATTTACAATTCTAGACGAATGTAAATCTGCATAAGCACAAATACATTATTTTCACTTGACGAAGCAACTTGATGACGTGTTTGAACTCCCACATCAAGTTCTCCAATATTGTTTTCTTTCGGATGATAATTATGAATCCTAAGAGTGGGATTCTCATGAACAGTAACATGTTCAAATAAATTAGTATAATGTTTTCTTTCGTCTTCTTGATCACCGCAACATTAATATCCCAGCTTTGGGGTAAGGAATTTACCAGTTTATTGTTTGTTTCAGCAGCAGTCAGACTGATATTAGCCGATGTCATCTCAGTCACAAGAGTATGAATCTCTGCAGCTGAGTTTCCAACGACTCTCCCAGAATGTGATTGAACATGTTGAACTTCTGTCGCAAGAGATCTTGACGACTTCTCCTTGTGTCCTTATTTCCTTCGTACACTTCAATCAGGGTTTCCCATAGTGCCTTAGCAGATTGTAATTCTCTAAATCCCAAGGAAATCTCGGGTGAAAGTGCCATGGTTAAAGTAGAAAGCGTCTTGTCGTCCTCTTCAATCTTTTCGAAACCAACATCATCATACAGTTCAACAGGTTTCACAGCAACTTCTGGAGAGTTTTCACGTTGATATGTGATAACTTGAGGGCCTCTAACAATACTTCTCTAAATCTTGGCATCTTTCATTTTTACGTACTTTTCAAACCTGAACTTCTACTCACTAAACCTCTCATGAGACAGCTTACGGGGTACATGAGACAGCTTACGGGGTACACGAGTCCATTTCTTGATGCAGTGTAGCATTAGTTGACCCATTTGTTATTTGGTCCATTTTTGGATAAAGGTTAATGGTCTGGTTCAGAAAATAAGTCCAAACAGTTTATTAGTTTAATTAAGGCCCAATATTATTTGGCCCAAATATATAATCCAGCTGAAAACAATAGTTGACCGAGAACTAGCGTTGACCGAGAACCAAGAAACTCAGCTGAAAACACTCTTAGTTGACTGAGAACAGCCAAATTCAACAGAAAACACTTAAAGTTAACCGAGAACACTTAAAGCCCAGAACTTTTGGCCGAAAACTCGTAAATGATCCCGAAAACACGCAAGATGTCTTTGACCAGTTAAGTTTGGTAACAACTAAATCCCGAAGTTAATGGGATTTAAATTTCTACCAAAGCTAACTCAATCTTTGACCAAAAGTATCTCTTTCCTTCTCCGATGAGTAATTCACCGGAAACACAAACACCACGTCCACCAAGATGATCAGGAAACCACAATTCTTGAATCTATGATATCACAACCGAGCCTAGAATAGGTCAATAGGCTCGGATACCAATTGTAAGTCCTTGGAACGGATCTTTCAATGTGATACCAAACTATCTCGTTGTTAAGCGAAAATTAACAAGAGATGGTTCAATGATAAAATTATTTAACATGTAAAGAACACAAACAAGATGCTTCAAAACACACATATTATTACGTTTGGTGCTTAAGCACAATACAACACAATATCTCCTTCACCAACAGTTATGAACGGCAAAACTGAGAAACCTAAATACATCCTAAACCCAAAGATAACTCAATCTTTGACCAAAAGTATCTCGTTGTTATAGGTACTACGCCCTAGCCCAATACAAACCAAAAGCCCACCGAGATCTCTTGGATAATGTTTTACATACAAGCCCAAAACCAAAATACAAACCAAACTAATACTAGCCCAACATTGTTGCATTTTGCTCATTCGTTCAATGTTATGCTTTAGGGGTATCATTGTCAATGATCATAAAAAGCAAATAGAAATAAACCCTACCAGCCCTGTTTTAGAGAAACTAAAATATTGGTATGCTTCAAAAGATAAAGACTCAAACATGTAGCCTTCACTTTGAGCCCTATAATGAAAAATGGTTGTCGCTCGATGTACTCTAACCGCGTGACACTAGACCAGATAACAAGCAACCCATTTATGAGTGAAGAAAAAGTATTGACTTTTAAATAAGGGAGTGTGATGGGAAGGGTGGATGCGTTTCACGGGCAACTACTATTTAACGAGCTCCCAAAAGAAACATGACAACCAACCCATCTATGGGTGAAGAAACAGGTGTTAGCTTTAATTAAACGAAACTTAGCTTTAATTAAGTGAACCTGGTGTTAAGGGTGGGAGGGTTCAACGAGCATTAATTATTACATAGCGATCCGACCCATTATCTGTTAATAACATGGCGTAAATACATTGCTTTAGGACAGACTTTTAAACGTTAGAAACTGAGGACATCTTATTCGTCTGTTATTGACTTTCGGGCATTATTCATGTTAAAATTCATTAGTATTCTGGTTGAGGCTGCTAAAATGATTTTAACTTTGAATACGACAGTATTAACCTATTTTATATTTACCTCTTTGATACCTGTAATGAACGTTAGGGGTTTAATGAGCCAAGGTCACTTTTAAAATGAAATATACATCAACTCAAGTCAATTAGTGTTGTTACATGTTAACTTTGGATCAGAAGGTTATTTTCAGTATTTCATCAAAACATTGCAAAATTTGTTGTTGCAAATGAGTATTAGTATAATTTGAAACTGGGTCCCCAACCTAACCGGTTTATACGTTTCGTGTGAATTAATGTGTTAGCAAGGACTACAAGTTCTTTTTAAATAGACAATAAAATTTTCATAGATATATTTGAAGTACGGGTTATATAAAATGGCTGGGGAGAATTGGTCATAGCTTACATGATAATTTAGGCTACTTCAAAATTATAAATTTCAATTACGGGTTGAAAAATTGTATGTTGGTCAAAGATAAATAAAGGTATTTCAGAGTTTATAATTTGGGTAAAGCTTTTGGTTTCATATTTGTTTTGGTTGAATTGAAAAGTTTGTGCAAAAATTACATGTCAATCAAAGTTTCAATTTTGAATATTAAAAAAATATATCAAAGTTTTGAACAAACAAAACAGCCTAAAAGGTCAACAAAAGTGAAGCTATATACGGCACCTAAGTTGTTGAACTAATTAACTTACACATAATTCAAAATTAAATGTAATGCCGAAACAGTTTATAGTGAAGGGTGGGTGGGTTTCATGGGCATTTGTTACCTAACAAGCTGCAAAATAACATGCCTGCAATGTAACTCGTGTCTTGCAACACTCCTAAGCTGTTAGTTCAATTAGACCACCAAGTAGTAAAACAAAAACCAACATTGTGATCACTTGATTATCTCTACAACCTCTCAGAGTATTTTGAAAACAAAATTACATGGTTACATCACTAACTAACAAAATTTAAAACCATATGTATGAGAACAATGGTGAATGTTGCTGTAACTGTGCTATGAAAAGCCATGTTCGAATGAAAAACAATTAATCCCTTCGACTACGTAACAATATTTGTAGGCAATGTTTATTTTTATATTGATTTTATAGTTAAGACTTTCAATTATAAAACAATTATTTCTAATTGGAAACAGTTTTTAAAACAAATGTTTGATTAAAATTAAAAATTTGTTACCTGAAACACACTTAAACAGAAATAATTAAATATGTACTGTTGTTTTAGTTATTTTCTTTTTTTATGTTATTGTTGTATAAAATTCTTAATTTTGAATCATAAACTATAGCGAACACAAATTACACTATAGTAAATGCCGGCACCAGAATGAGCCGCTACTAACCGAATCACAGTTATGTCCTCGTCGCAACGCGCGGGCACTCTTGCTAGTTTTATTAACTTCTAAATAAGTATTATAATTTTCCAACTTAAAATATCAAGATGATCTTTGGCTGATTTATTGATTATTGTGTGAATGTGATTATTTCCTATATTTAGTCACACGCATTTAATAATTAACTAGCCAGGTGCCCGCGCTATGCAGCGGAGTACGTGCGCAAACCCGATGACGGTGGGTTCGTAATTCGAAATTGGACGCGTAAAACGTGCAAAGCCAGTACGTGTGTAACTGACAGTTGAACATGCATAACCGGCACCTGAATGAATGCTTGTTACATGCATTAAACATGTTTAACCGACATCATTGTGTAACTCACGTTGATTACTTGTGCGTTACGTGGTGTTGGGCGCTTACCAAGGTTGGGTAATGCTCGTTACGTGGTGTTGGACACGTGTTTATCGTGTATGGTACGTGTAAACAATGTCATCACGGAACTGATGCCTAAAATGACAACAATCTCAAATAAATCGATTTTCAAACCAACCCGTTTTGAGCCGAAACCCATCAGGACTAGAAATCGTTTTAACTCGAAACCTGTTTCAACCCGATACCCTTTTGACATTACCCCTTTCAACCTGAACATCCTGACCCAAACCAACTTAACCAACTTTTGTATTGACATGTTCCGACTCTAATTCATTTTGACCCATGATTCGAACCGCTCCCATTGTTTTACAAACCGGCAATCACGTAAATGTTATTTTTTTTTATATTAATAAACTCTAGCAATATCATTCTCAAATTAAAGAGAAAAAAATGTTCGTTTTTATAGAATAATTTTCTTAAAAAAATATTAACGTGTGAAAAAGTTATGAACGTTTAAAAGTCGTGGTGGCAGTTTATTTTAAATAAGGGATAGATTAGTAACTATTCTATAAATTAACATAGTTTTATTAAAGTTAGAGGTGTTAGTGCACGGTTTTGCGTCTTGGGTCTTTGTAATTATCGTTAACGTATTTGTTTTATGTTTAATGTAATAAATAATTAAGTTATTTTCTAGTTCTCTAATTGTAATGTCTAGTTCGCTAAAGTTGTGTAGCGAACTAAGACTTAAGTTTATTCCCTCCTGATTCGTTAGGGGATGTTAACGAATCAGGGGGTGATTCGTTAAGCTAATTGAGATATTAATGTATGTAACGAAGTAGTATCTGGTTCGCTAGGGAATGTTAGCAAATCAGACCTATCTTCTATATATAGTGAACACTGTTCACGTTTAATATAAGTTTTGGAGATAATTAACGAAACCCTGTCCAAATTCTCTCTCTCGATCTTCATCCTAATATTATACAACTACTAATACATATATATATTGATAATACATATACATATATAACACTTAATCTAAAGTAATTATGAGCTAGATCTATATTAATGTATTAATCACATTAACACAGATCCGAGATCTGTTATTGTTATTGAATTGATACACTGGGTTTCAACAAGTGGTATCTGAGCTTTCGGGGCTCAATTACACTTGATTTAGTGTTTATTTAGAGTATTGAATATTTAATTAGTTTTTGACATCGATAATATTCTGTTTTGGTGTATTTGTATCAATTTAAAGGTTAATTGAGTGAATTATGGACGAGTTGGATTGGAATTGAGTTGATATGAGTATTGGTAAAGTATTGTGAGTGGAATTTAGAAATTGGATTGGTTTGAGGGGATTCGGTACTGGTTTGGTTTGTGGCCAAAACAGGGTCTGTGTTTTGGCATAATTGAACTGATAATCGTGGATAATCGGTTTCGAGTTTAGTTGTATTGGATTCGCAATCGAGTTACGAGTGTTTTGGTAGGTAATTTGTGAGTTTTGGTTAAGAATTGAGATAATATTACGGATTTTAAGCTTCTGGGTTTCTGGGTTTTGTGTTATTCATTTCCAGAAAGTCTGGAAATCTTCTTTGAAGATTTGAAGATGAATATGATTTGCTATCATCGTTATGTTGATTCGTTATCTTGTTTCCTTTGATTGGTTATCTAAGTTAGTTGATTCGTTATAAGCTTCAAGTAATTCTTTAACCAGTTCGCTACAATTTTTGATTCGTGTTACCTAATTCGTTATTTGGGTTAACAGATTCGTATGACACGTGTCTATTTTGGGATTTGTGTCATAACAACCTTTGCTACGTGCATAAGGTGTCAGAGTTTGTTACAAACCGTTGTAACAACCTGATTCGCTATAGTTAATTCGCTATCAACTGTAGCTGGTTCGTTATCTAAATTTGCTAAGTCTTTCTTAGCGATTCGTTACTGAAAAACCTTCTAATTCGTCAAGATTTCTCTTATCAATTCTCTAGCTAGTTCGTTGGTCAATTCGTTAGTTTGACTTATTGTTAAATCTAATTCGTTGACTTTCTGATTCGTTAGTTTGATTCGTTAAACTCAATTTTGATTTGCTATATGATCAATCTTAGCTTCGTTAAGATTTGATTCGTTAATCTACTGTGCACAGTTCGCTACAACTGTTTACAGTTCGTTACATCCCCCATTCGTTAATCTTATTCGTTGTTTGATTCGTTACACCCTTGAATTTTTGAAAAATTGTCAAAAATGGCTGGTATGTATGCATTAGCTTCTCAAAACATGTTGATGCAATAAATGTTGCAACTTGATACCGAGATAGGTTCACATTCGAAATGTCCAAGATTGATGAAGATCAGTGACTTTGAAAAATAGGAACCTCGGTTTCGTGCTCATCTAGGATCAGTTCATCCTGATTGCTCATATTGTTTAGATGAAGTTTATACTATTCCTATGATTGGAGATGAGACTATCGGATTCAGACCTAAAGCTATATCTCAATACTCACAAGAAGAGAAGAAGGCATTAGAGATAGAGACTAAAGCATATTCTACTCTAACCATGGCTTTACCTGAAAATATATTTCACCAAGTGGGTAGTATTAAAATCTGTGCTTCTTTGATTCAACATATCCGGATGAGAAGTATGGGCAACACAGCTGAAAGCAAAAAAGTGATGCTTAAGTTTCAATTCAGAAACTTTAATTTACTTAAAGGAGAAACGGTTGAAGAGATGATTACGACATTCAATCACTTGATTGCAGAAATGTATAAAATGAAGTTGGAAAATTATGAGATTGACAAGATTGATACTATTAAGAGTGCATTACCAAGTTCGTATTCTACTTTTCTAATGGTATTAAAAGAAAACAATTATTTCAATGAAGACTTGACTGCAAGTGAGTTTTTACAAAAGATTGAAGCTCGTGAGTATGATCTCAAGTGTCAAAAATCATCAAAGGAAAGTCAAGATCCTGCTTTCCATGGTGGTAGCATGTCTCTAAGTTCAACAATTTCACCGATCACTGCTTTTCTGACACAGAACGCAAGAGAGAATGAAACAAATATCTATAGTGATCCTAGAGCATGTTTTTATACTGCTGGTAACTCTGGATCACCAAATGTTTCTGCTGGTTCAGGAAGTTCGTATTCAGCAAGTCAATACTCATCACCTCCAAACGTCAACCTGAAAGAAGATGAACAAAACTTTGCCTTTCTATCAGCCTTTATGACGTCTTATGAAAATCTGGTTAGTAGCAAAATTGCCACTAGTGATCTAACTGATGAAGACTATGATCAGATTGATCCAGATGACTTAGAAATCATGGATTTAAAGTGGAACATGGCAATGATTGTTCGTAAGGTGAAAAGATTCATGCAAAGAACCGGAAAAGATCTTCCTGCCTTGAACAAGAAGTTGGGATTTGACAAATTGAAGGTAAAATGTTATAATTGTCAAGAATTCGGTCATTTTGCAAAAGAATGTGACAAACCGAAAAAGGAGTATAATGGTCCTCCTGGTCAAAGTTCAAACTCTTCAACACCACGAGGTAATGATACTGAGAAGAAGCCATCAAGTTCTGGGTCACAAGCAATGGTAGCTAATGGAGATGATTGGTCACAACGATTACTGTGCAACGATACTCAAGCTAATTTGGCTTTGTTCGGGCTGACTAAAGATTTCCATGGGAGTGAGATGTCTTCTGATAATGATTCTGGATCGGATTCTGATGATTCCTGTGACAAGCCTACAACAGTCTTTGCATGCATGGCTAAGATAAATGAGGTTAGTCAATCTATTTCTGCTACATCATCTGTTAAAGTAAATTGTGCTGATTGTGAATCTAACAAACCTAAGTTAGAATCTTTGAAGAATCACAATGACAATTTAGTGAGAGAAATTGCTTCTCTAAAGGATACTTATCGACAATCTCTCGAATCTCAAATGAGATCTCGTGAAAAGATTGAAGCATTGTCGACAAGTAACCAATATCTCAAAGCTGATTTATATATGAAAATGACAATTAATGACCAAAAGTTTCAAGAAATCTTGAAACATCGTTCAAAGATAACCGAGCTTGAGAATGAGGTTCTTGAGTTAAAGAAAAAATTGGGTAAATTTTGAATTCTTCTTTTCTGTTGAATGAAATTATAGAAGTTTTTGGAAAACAAAAGGAATAAAAAAAGGTATAGGTTTTGTTGAAATTCCACCACCATTTCACAATGATTATAAAATTAATCCTTTTGCTCCAACTGAGGAAGATGTTATTCCTAAAGAATCTGTGATTTCAGAAAAATCAAAACCTGTTACTACTAAAGGTCAAAAAACCCAATCTTCAACTCAGAAACCTCATGTTCAAAGCAACAAAGTTTTTGTTGAAAATGTTGACAAAGTTATCATTGAGGATGTGTTTGAACCTGAAATTATTCACAAGAACAAGAACATTCCAAGTTCTAATCACATACTTTGTGAACCTCATGAATTTGAGGAAGCTGTGTATGGTTTGCACACAACTAAGATGAAACAAGATGCTTTTGTTAAACCAGTGAAGGCTAAGAAACCAGAAAAACCCAAAATTTCTGATGAGGATTTGTTGCGTTTCATAAATCATAATGCATCTAAGCCGTCATCTGCTCGTGTGTATAAGTTAAATGGGATGGAGACAATGTTCACTGAGAAAGACATTCCAATAAGTATCATTAAACCTGAACTGATTGAGAGTGTGTTTTATAATGAAACCTCCAAGGTTCGTGAAGTTGAACGTCAGTATGCTTATGCAAAAACTTCAGTTCCACCTGATCCATTGACTAAAGCAAAACAAGTATTAAAACAAGTTAAAAGGGTTCAATTTGTGAAGTCAACTAGAACAGATACGTTGAAAAGTTTTTCGAACTGTTCTAATTTAGATTTTTACTTGAAAAAGAAATCTGATTTATCTGATGATTTTGCTATGAGCATGATCAAAAATGTGAGTCATCAATCATCATCTGTTTCACATGTTCCATCACATGTTCATCATCATGTTGACATGCGAAGTTGTTTTCTTTGCGGTCAACAAGGTCATGTAGTAAGAAATTGTGGCCAGAAGAACTATCAGAGTCTTCATCCTTTTATCAAGGAACACTCCAAACCAGTTCCTTTGGTAAAGGAGATTCTGAAACGACCTGTGTCCTATGTTTTCGAATATACATCCTCGAAAAGTTGTTCATGTGAATGAAACTCATGGTTCCTTTAAACCTATGTTTATTCCAATCGAAACAATTTGCAAAAATGTTATTTCGAATGTGGTTCAAGCTGCGTATTTAAGACGAAAGTCTAAGAAACTTGTAACTTATTCTCAAGTTGCTGAACAACAATTGAATGCAACTAAAGTTAATTTTTCTCAAGGAAACCAAAAGATGCCCAAGACCGAGGCCTGGCTGCATTTTTGAACTAATCTTTTTCTTTTGTGTATAGGGTACATCCAAAACCATTTCCGGTGAAAACTGGATCATGGATAGTGGATGTTCTCGTCATATTATTGGGAATCTCAACCTCTTAACAAATGTGAGAAATATTCAAGGGGGTTATGTGGCGTTTGCTGGGAATTCTGGGGGTATGATTACACAAGAAGGTGATGATTCAAATGGGAAAATTACGTTTAAAAAGATTAACTATTGTGATAAAGTGGATCATAACTTATTGAGTGTGTCGCAAATCTGCGATAAGCAATACACGACAATATTTACAGATAAAGAGTGTCTGATTTTGGAACCGGGTTATGTGATTCCTGAAGACATGGTTGTCATGCGATCACCTCGATCAAATGATATTTATGTCCTACATATGAATTATAAAGTGTCTACATCGATCGAAACGTGTTTTGTCTCGAAAGCGACCGAGAAAGACTCAGTACTTTGGCATCGAAGAATGGGTCACATATATGTTCGAAAGATGAATTATTTAATGTCAAACGATCTGGTAGAGGGGGTGTCGTTAAAGAATTTTAAGTTATCTGATCACTGTGTTGCTTGCAAAAAGGGCAAACAAAAGAACAAATCGCACCCATCTAAGTTATTAAATTCTATTGATACTCCACTTGAACGACTTCATATGGATTTATTCGGTCCAGTGAATCGTGCGAGTATTTCTGGAGACTAGTATTGCCTAGTTGTTACAGATGATTATTCACGATATTCATGGGTTTTATTTATGAGTTCAAAATATCTAACACCGGGTCTCGTTCAAAATCTAATCACTAAGATCAAATCGCTATACAAACAGAAAGTGAGAAGAATTCGAAGTGACAATGGTACTGAATTTAAAAATACTTTATTGGATTTCTTTTGTGTACAAAAAGGAATTCATCGAGAATACAGTGCCCCATATGTACCACAACAGAACGGTGTAGCTGAAAGAAAGAATATAACGTGGATTGGAGCTGCTAGAACGATGCTTGCTGAATCAAAGCTTCTTGTCCAGTTTTGGAATGAGGCGGTGAATACTGCTTGTTATACACTCAATCGATTTCTAACTGTTAAAAGACTCAAGAAGACCAGTTATGAATTGCTGAATAATCGTAAACCTAATTTAAAATACTTGGAACCATTTGGGTGTCCTTGTATAATGTTGAAAAAGGATGTGGGAAAGTTTGATGAAAAAGCCATTGCGGGTTATTTCTTGGGGTATGCGTCAGCTAAGAAAAGAGTGTTTAACTTTACGTCTGGTTGTGTTGAGAAATGGTACCATGTAGACTGTCAAAAATACACTACTCCTCCATAAGGGAAAGGTCTCGACTGGATGTTTGACTACGATGTCTTATTCAATTTATTTACTCCAACAACCGATCATCCAGATGAAGATTTAGTTCGTGCTTATTTTGAGGAACATTTGGAAATTCCAAGGTTCGCAAGTTCAAATGATGTTGAAGCTCCAATTGCTGCTCCAACTGAATAACCTGAAAATGAGTCTCCTGTTCATTATGATAATGCTTCTACTTCATCTTTTGATAATGCAATTGTGGATCAAGTTATTGAACTTGACAGTGATGTTTCATCTCCTGAATTGGGTGAACATTACACTAATTAATTTGAAAATGTTGTTTCTGAAAATCCTACTCTCAGGATTCATAATTACCATCCACAAGAAAACATTAATGGAGACCTTGATGTGGGAGTTCAAACACGACATCAAGTTGCTTCTTCAAGTGAAATTAATGCTCTATGTGCTTATGCTGACTTACACTCATCTGAGATTGCAACTGTTGCTAAATTCACTTGTTTTCTATCTCAAGTTGAGCCAACGAATCCTCGTGTGGCACTTCAAGATCCTTCTTTGGTAGAAGCCATGCAAGAAGAATTACAGCAATTTGTACATTTAGGTGTTTGGGATCTTATTGACAAACCTGCTATAGTCAAGAAGGCAATTCCGACTAAGTGGGTATATAAGTGTAAGAAAGACGACCGTGGGGTAATTGTGAGAAACAAAGCACGATTAGTTGTGCAAGGTTTTCATCAGTAAGAGGGTACTTATTACACTGAAGAATACGCTCCAGTTGCAAGATTAGAGTCTATCCGAATCTTTCTGGCATATGCTGCTTACAAGAATATTAAAGTTTATCAAATGGATGTCAAGAGTGCTTTTCACAATGGTGAACTTCATGAAGAAGTGTTTGTCTTACAACCTCCAGTTCTTGAAGATCCTGATTATCCTGACCGTGTTTACCGATTAAACAAGGCATTATATGGTCTACATCAAGCGCCGAGAGTTTGGTATGGCACGCTCGCCGACCATCTGGCGGATAATGGTTTCAAACGTGGAACTGTTGACTGCACTTTGTTTTATAAGAATATTGGTGATGATCTTCTACTCGTTCAAATTTTTTTTGATGACATAATTTTTGGGCCAACAAACGACAAGTTGTGTAAGGAGTTCGAGAAATCAATGCAAACCAAGTTCGAGATGAGTTCGATGGGAGAGATGAATTTCTTTTTAGGGTTTCAGGTTCATCATTCTGCGAAGAGAATCTTCATTCATCAGACAAAATATGTGAACGACATCTTGAGCGATTCAAGATTACTGCCGGAAAAATCCCTTCTACTCCTCTTCCCGTGGGTCACAATTTATCACCGGATGAATTGGAGGATACTGTTGATCCGACCCTCTATCGTGCTATAATTGGTTCTTTAATGTATTTAACTGCTTCTGGACCTGACATAATGTTTGCTGTTTGTTTATGTGCTAGGTATCAAGCTAGTCCCCGAGTGACTCACCTGGCAGCGGTCAAGCGTATTCTGCAATATCTAAGGGGAAATCTTGACATCGGGTTATGGTACCCCAAAGATGATACTTTCGATCTTACCTCTTACTCAGACTCAGATTATGGAGGATGCAAGATCAATTTCAAGTCTACTACAGCGGGATGTCATTTCTTAGGAAGCCGGCTTGTTTCCTGGCGGTGTAAGAAGCAGACAATGCTCTCCACTTCAACCGCCGAGCAGAATATGATGCAGCCTCGAGTTGTTGTTCCCAGGTTTTGTGGATACAACAACATCTTCACGACTACGGTTTGAAGTTTCTTACTACTCCCATATTGATTGATAATTCTGCTGCTATTAGTATCACCAAGAATCCCGTACTACATTCTAAAACAAAACACATCGAAATTCGATATCATTTTATACGGGATTGTTATAAAAAGAAATTAATTGACCTTGAGAAAGTACATACTGATTTTCAAAAAGCCGATCTATTTACCAAAGCCTTTGATAAAACACGTTTTCACTTTTTGCTTGGTTTAAATGGATTGAAGACCTTTGCTGAGATCCTAAAATTAGGATGATTATCTTTATTTTAGTTTATTCTAGATTAAATTTTTGTTTTTATGTTTTAGGGGGGTGAATCTTAGAAAATACAAAAATATTGTGCTTTTAGTTTGTATAGATAAAACCCAAAAACATTAGAAAACTTTGAAAAATCAAAAATATTGTGTTCTTTCTTGTTTTATCCTAATATTTGAAAACCCAAAAACATTTTAAAATTAGAAAATACTAAAAAGATTGTGATTTTTGTTTGTACAGAAAATTCTGAAAATGTAAAAAAGAATGTGAATTTTTTCTTGTTTTTATAAAGAAATACGAAAAGACCAAAAGATTGTCTTTTTAGTTTGTAAAGAGAAAAACCAAAAAGATTTTTTTTCTTATGTTCGCTGAAAATTATGTCATTTACTTCTATTTTGAAGGACATATACTTGTATATGTTTGTTCCTGATAATTTCTTATAAATCTTCAAGTTAACCATTTACCTGACAAATGGAAAGTACTTGGGGCGTTCGTTAAGCTTCTACTTTATTTTTAGCTGAAAATTTAGTCAGTTATTTAAGTTTGTGAAGCGTGTTTGTATGTTTTGGTCCTGTTCTCTACTTGTAGATGGATAGTATAGCCATTAATTTATAAACATAAATTAACTTGGGCAATTAAAATCATTTTGTTTTATGCTCCTCAAAATTTTGAGTTTTTTGAAGCAAAAAGAGAAAATGATACTACATTGATCATTTGACCCCAAAATCCAGAAAGAAATAAGTTTAAAAGACTGAATGCTTAATCATTGGTGCATTGATAGGTTTTAAACAAGCTGCTAGAGTAAAGTAAGTGATATAAACTTTAAGAAAAGCCAAATTGAAAGAGGTGTTAGTCTCTAGCAAAAGTCTCAGTGAAGATGGCAGAAATGTAATAACCAGTCATACTCAAGCCTTATAGTTGTTGATCATCCAAAAATATAATAAAGCAAATAACAAGCGTTAGGATTCTGGACACTGTGTGTCTTTATGTGGCTTAATCATCTGAGTATTCATAAGCATGAATATTTCACTCGCTTTCTAGAGCACACCCAAAGTCATTAAACTTGATCACTGCTGTACTCCGTACAATCCAAATTACTGACTTGATCAAAATCCGCTGTTAGTCATACAATTGTTCCTCCCTTGTGTGCGTCTCAATACCAATAAGAAACGGACCCCAGAGGATACAATGTATGTAAGCCGACAGATGGACTCGTGCATACTCACTCACAATAAAGGAAACTTGATGCATTGCTCAAAATTTCTCAATTGGTATTCAAAATTTTTATCAACACTATAATGGTTTAAGTCAAGTTGGGGTGATTTGGCAAAATTCAAATTAAGCTTGAACCAAGATTAGGGGCTGATAGTTTCTGATATTCTGTGCGCTAATTGAACCATAAATCATATCACAAAAATGCTAGAAGGCTTGTTATAAGATTTAA
Organism: Bidens hawaiensis; assembly: GCF_021521415.1. Classification (NCBI taxonomy): domain Eukaryota; kingdom Viridiplantae; phylum Streptophyta; class Magnoliopsida; order Asterales; family Asteraceae; genus Bidens; species Bidens hawaiensis. Next base: position 602,324 of record NW_027491506.1, read on the forward strand.
GTAGACAACAATATCAATGATCGACTTAACGCAAGTCATAACATCGCTGAAATATAAAACTATGATTGAAGGGCATTTTGGTCAATATGATTCTCCGCTCAAACTCAACAAAAACACAAAAATATGTATTGCTTTTGAAAAACTTAGAAAAACACAAAAATATTGTCTATTTTTAATATTCGGATATTTCTTTGTATATACATTCTTTAATTTTTACAAAAAGCCAAAAATAGTTTATCTTTTTATTGTTACATATTATTTAATTTATGTTTCGTAAATGTGAAACGTTGTTAACTTATTTGGTTATCGGGATAAAAGGTCCTCGGTAATTCTTTTAAGTTAAAGATTTATTTTATTGGATATTTTTTAATAAATTCTTTATTTAATTCATTTATTTATTTAAGTTAAAATTAATAAAATTTTTAATTCGTTAAAAGTTAATTTGTTAAGTATGAATAACGAACTAGGGGATTCTTTAGCAAACTAATTTCTAGTTCGCTCACCTAATTCGCTTCCGCACTCTGTAACGAATCACTTCTACTTCGTTATACATATTTAACGAATCAAGACACGATTCATGTCTTGTTCGCTATTCTGATATAACGAATTGGGTTAACGAATTGCCTGATTCGTTATTTCAGAATTCAAACGAATCGCTTGTTCGTTCATAAGGTACATTGGGTAGCGTGTAAGGCTATATAAGACAGAAACACGAAGAGTCACCCTTTTCAAATTTTTTCTCTGATTTTCGACCTTCAAATTTTGATATTTTACGAATATCATTGTGTTGCTAAGGTATAGATAAGCATATCTTTGTGTGTTACGTCAAAAATGCTACTGATTTGTTAGGCTAATTATGTGTTTCTGTCCTAAGGGTTTTCACGGCTTGATAAACCCTGATCAATGAATATTATACGGTGTTTATATAGTCGATGTATAGTCATTTGTGATCGGAATGCGATTCCGAGACCCTTGGTAGACTTTATTCGATGTTTGATTACTGTTTGCCGGGTCGATAGAGCGTTTATGGTTTCGGGGTTTTGTATACTATGGTTAATCTAAGTTAGTTCTTGGTCTTGAGCCTCAATCTCAACACCATGTGTTCAGTAATAGGTTTTCGAGATCACTACACATAATGTTTCGGTTATCCGACAATAGTTAAGGATTAATTGAAGCTCGATTCGTGTTGTTGACTTTCGGTGTTCATCTTAATTTTGACTTTGACTGTGTGAGTCAAAGATCAAGTCTAATTCTTGACCATTCATGACCTTTAGCGAATTGGAACTCTGTGGTGTCCAATTCGTTAAAAATTCAAACGAATTAGATTAAGCGAATAAGATAGTTAACGAATCAGATATGGATTCGTCAAATTATAACGAACTATATTCTAGTTCGTTGCTTTAAATAGTAATTCGCTAAGTCTACATCGTTAACCTATTTACATGATAGCGAATCACTTGATTCGTTACTGGATGGTAACGAATCAGAGTGATAATCACACGAAATTTTTAATTATTTAATTAAATTTAAATTACCTTTTGAATTAAATAAATTATTTCAACCAACTAAACGCGTAAATACATTAATTACACATGACATATTGTATTATTTCTTCATATTACTCATACCTGTTCTAAACTCTATTCAGTAAAAATGGCTGATCAAGTAAATCAAGATCCACTGGTTGCTAATCAAGGGCAACAAGAACAACCACCACAAGAGCAACCACCTCAAGTACAGCAGGAGGATGTTATTCTGGTACCATATGAGACGATACACAACATCTGTGCTTACGTTGATCAGGATGTTGCTGATGTTGCTGAGTTTGGAGACATGCTGGCATTCTTAAGATGCTTAGTAATACATTATGCAATCACTGCTCGACCTAAAGTTTATCTGAGCATTATCAGGCAGTTTTGGAATACTGCTGCGTATGTTGAGGGAGAGAATCACATTCGAGCCATGATTGATCGAACTTTTATTACAATTGATGTGGAAGTGGTTCGCCGTGTGCTTGGTTTTGGTGACAATGATAACAACCCAAGTGAATTTGACAAGAAACTGGTCAAGGGTTTGTTTACTCATTTACGTTATGGTGGAGGTATTGATGAATGTTGAACAAGAATGGGTTGTGCCCATCATAAAAGTATCTTCTCCATGTGTTGATTCATTGTATGAGTGGTCGTCGTGGTGGGTTTGACCAATGCAGAAGCAGTATACAATCAACTTTCGTGGCTCTTATACTCAACAAGCCATTTAACTATTCCAAGCTGGTTTTCGATCATCTGAAAGAACAAGTTCAATAGACAACTCAGTCGAAGAAGTTTTTAATGTATCCCCGATTTCTACAATTGATAATTCAAGATTTGATTCCAAACTTGGTAATTAATCAAGCTTTGAGGGATGATGTGCTTCCTTTGGAACAATGATGTCCGACACTGTACGTCGAATGAAGGTGTACCGTAAAGAGAGGCCTCGGGATAAACGAATGATTGGTCTTATTATTAACCCTAATTATGTCTGTCCTCCAAATGAATGCTGGATCCATGACGACTCGGATTCCGAGCGTGAAGGGGGAGAAGGTGGGAACGATGATGATGGAAATGATGGTGATGATGGAGCTGGTGATGCTGCCTTTCAAGAGCAACAAGATGCAGTAAATGCTGCATTAGCTGCCACCATTGCAGCTCAACAAGAACGAAAGAGAAAAGGGAAAGCGGTGGCAACTGGAGAGCCATTAAAGAAACGACGTGTGCCAGCTGGGGCTGGGGTAGTTATTGGTGTGCCACCACCTCGTCAATCAACGCCTCAACGCTCGGTAGTGCCGCCTACTACTAGCACTCTGATGCTTACATTGACAACGACGTTGGTGTCTCATGAAAGGCTTGGTTTAATTCCACAAATGGCGTTATCTGAAATACCAAGGCCTCCTGCTACATTATCTACTGTCCCTCCAACACCGTCTATGAGGCCTCCTCCTCTTCATCCTCCTCCTCCAAGTGATGTCTCCTTTCTCAGAATCACTAGGCCTCAGGGACCAATCCAACCTGTTCATCCATCATTGTACAACTTGCCATCGAATCGCCAAACATAGATGCTATTAATCTTCTTCATCTATATGAGAATCAAATGACAGCTGACCGTCAGAATCAGGAACAACTTATGGAGAATCAAAGACGAATGATGGGTTATATTTCTTTTTGTCAAAAGGAGACTAAAGCGCTACCTACGATTGTTGAGTCTCAGGGGGTGAAAATGAAGGAACAAGAGGATCTAATCCTGCAGTTGACTTGCAAAGAAGATGTCTTAAAGAAACTCAAAGATGATGATCAAGATCCTGACGAGTCTGGTGCAGGAGGTGAGCCTAAACAAATGCACGGCTCATCTTCGGGCGCTGGTACAAGTGGCGGTGAGGACTCGGGTAAACAGATTGTTTTGTATCAGGATACAACTGGTGCTAAGCCAATTGAAATGATTGATGCTCACACTGTGATATTTATGGATGGATCGGGGGTGGTTAGAAGCGTGGTGAACAGGGATGAGATAGAGGTTGGTGAGTTTGTTGATAAGTCTCTGACACGGGAGCAGATTTTCATACTGCTTGGGTTAAATGACGAACAGTTGACCATGTTAGAGAATGAGCCAGACATCGAGGTGGTGAATAAGGAGGGTATAACAGATGATCCGTCAATTCAAATGAATACGGATTTCATTTATGAAGACGAGGTTGTTGAGATGGAAGATGTAACTGCTGAGGAGTATCCGGACCTATTTCAACACACAAACGTTGATCAAGGTGCTCCGGTATTTGATGAACAAACGGTTAAAGTTGCTGAGGATGAGAAGGTAAAGGCATCCAAGGGTAAACAGAAAGGTGATGCAGTATTCAAATCACTTGAAGTCATATCCGATGATGATATTGCTAAGTGGTTCAGCTACAAAGTGGCGGGTAAGATTATCAAGGCGTATAGATATGTTGATCAGGAACGAAAAGAAGTAGCAGCAGCTTGGGTCAAAGAAAACCAAGTGACCTCCTTCAAGACTGTTTCCAAGGTACATGGTGATATTGTCTCATGGCTATATGATTCCGAGCTTAAGGTATGTATAATTAAATGGGAGAAGGGGATCCAGTACTACGAAACGATAATGGACATTCTGACATTACCGCGGTGGGATTTTCGTACCCTCGCGCGTCGTCCATTCATCAATCGTGGTGGTCACCTGACAGCTGAGTTGTTTCATCAACACTTACTGTTTGAGGTCAATCATGGCTTCAAGTTCTTCAAGCCCCAGGTCCCAAGACGCAAACGTATTGACGAGATTGATCCAAGGACTGGGTGGAGGAAACTTTTTCTTGAAGTAAAGCCGCCGAAAATGATGAAGCGAGTACCTGTGAAGACGATGCCCCAACAGATGCCTCTCTCGTTCAACCGCTGGTACTATGACAATCGTACTGGCGAGGCCGTCATTGTACTTGGTAAAGGATTGAAGACTGAGCTTATCATGATAATCGACCCGATGTGGTTGGTTAATTTATCTGAAACAGACAATGACGTGCTACATAGGAAACAGATTCTGATCGAGCGCAATGAAGACTACGACCTGGCTATGCAATTCCAACGTGTTGTGTATGTTTGTCATGAAAATGGAATTCATAGTTGCAGAGACTGGCAGTCCATGCGTTTCAAGTGACTTAAAGACAAAGAGCTCAAGACGAGGGGGTGTCTTTTAGTGCACGGTTTTGCGTCTTGGGTCTTTGTAATTATCGTTAACGTATTTGTTTTATGTTTAATGTAATAAATAATTAAGTTATTTTCTTGTTCTCTAATTGTAATGTCTAGTTCGCTAAAGTTGTATAGCGAACTAAGACTTAAGTTTATTCCCTCCTGATTCGTTATGGGATGTTAACGAATCAGGGGTGATTCGTTGAGCTAATTGAGTTATTAATGTATGTAACGAAGTAGTGTCTGGTTCGCTAGGGAATGTTAGCGAACCAGACCTATCTTCTATATATAGTGAATACTGTTCACGTTTAATATAAGTTTTGGAGATAATTAACGAAACCCTATCCAAATTCTCTCTCTCGATCTTCATCCTAATATTATACAACTACTAATACATATATATTGATAATACATATACATATAGAACACTTAATCTAAAGTAATTATGAGCTAGATCTATATTAAGGTATAAATCAGATTAACACAGATCCAAGATCTGTTATTGTTATTGGATTGATACACCGGGTTCCAACAAGAGGACTAAAATTGAAACTATTATGTAAGAAACTAAGGTAACCTACATGTTGTGCTTATAAAGACAACATTACCCTTAAAATTTATTAAATCTATGCATAGCATGTTGTACAATAAGTAACAAGTTAGGTACCTCTTAAAATTTAAGAGGTCCCTAACTCTTTCTTTATATATAGTAGAGATAATGATTTTTGTTTTATCTATGTTATTCGAAAATAACATAAACGACAATATGTCACTGAAAACAAGACAAAATTTTGCTAGTAGAAGATATGGATTACTGACCTACTCTGAAGGATTAGTACAACTAATCTCTCAACGTGTTAACACTCTTTAGAAAAGTGAAACAATAGCCAAGGGTACTAGTAATGACTTGGATTTAAAAAAACGCCTAATATTATGTGTAATATTCCAATAGTGGCGTGAAAAATTGGTCAACTTTAGTGTACACGGTTACACAAATTAAAGTTCTTGTATGGATTCTAAAAATGAATGGGTGGAATATGTGATTAGTATTTAATACATGTATCTATGTGTAAACTTGTGTTACCTATAATTATGACCATAATAGAAGAATACTAGAATGACCCTTTAAGGTAAATTGACAATTACACTTGATATCATGTAATTGTGAATTAACATGTATGAGAGAATTCTGGGAAATTCTATTGTGATGACCTATGAGTATAATATGATCGTAATAACTATTTACGACGTGATCATAATCATCAAGTCACCCATCCATTCGTATAATAGTGTGAAAAAATGAATTCTCTAATCAGGGGTTTATTGAGACAATAATCTAGTTTAAGATTTCGGGGAACCCTTTCTTTTGATCCCCAATGATCATTCTATCATCTTTGGGCTTAGTCATGTATAATTTGCGGTGATCCTTGCTCCATGATTGCATTCATATGTCATGACTATATTGATCTTGTGATGACGTACGTGTTGATTCTTTTTCCTAAACAAGTTATGCTTTGTATCTAAAATCTTGATGATCATGTCATTAGGATAAATTATGTACGGATTCCGTTGCGGATTTTGGATATTACAGTCAACTCTAATAGATGCATCAATGGATTTTGAGCATGAAGGACATATATCATATATTTGTTAAAGAAATCATCTCTTTTGGAATCTAGGGGTGAGTAGGATATTCCTATTTGTCTTACCCAATATTGAGACTACGCTTGATTGAGTTAGTTCTTTGCGAAAATATAATGACTTCTTCGCTTAATATTCCAATGTAACACCTCCTTAATGTGCCTCTTGTATAATAAGTAACGTTATCTTTATATGCGTGTGATACCTAAATGTGGTGTAAAGACTAAAACAAAAACAAGTAGACATCATAGCTCTTGTCAAAATTCTAACACATCCATTAGAAACACGTGACCTCAAATCTATAGATGAAGAACTAACTGCGCAACTATGACAACAATCACTAACCACATTTATGATTGGAGGCATATTGGAGCTTTTCAGTGTATTGTCATGTATGGCATATTCAAAGTTGTCCACTAAGCTCTAAAGTTCCACGTATACACAAAATTTTGTTGACCCCAATATTTCAAATACTCATCTAATGGACAAAAGCTAAGTTATCTTCATCCAATCAATTGTCCATAAAGATTATATGACGATAATGTTACTTTCACCAAATAGAATATTTATTGGCTTAAAAATGTTATTTGCATAATTAACAGAAATGTGATTTTCTAAAATCGGGCGGCCTCTAACTACTGGTAATGATGACGAATATAATCACACCCTTAAATCTTCAAACTTTCGAACCTAAGACTAAAATCTTAGGATCATCATCTATTCAAAAAAAATCTACAACCCAGTTCTCATAATGAAAACGTCGACCCTAATCTACGTAAAACAAAGAATTTGCGAGACTAAGTCTTCTATAAAAATGTATCCATTCCCAAATTTCTTTAAAAGGAAGTTTTGATACCCTTGACATCTTTAGGATCAAATAAAATTTGTTGGGACTAGGGAACGTAGTTATCAGAATAATGTTTATTTTAAAAGCACACGATAACAATCTTGTAAGATCGTTAATGTATTGTGTTGCGTACTAATGGTTTGAAATGACACGTGGTATTTTACTAATCCTTGGAAGTAATATATTTCAAAATTTTGTTCACCCTTTACTTTCAGAATTTACGATTTTACCCCCAAACTGAAATTTCACTCGATTTATCATTTGCACCGGGCAATAAATGCACGATCTTTTATCTAGAATTCATCACCTATGATTTCGTCATTCTCTTCCTTTATTAATGATAACTAACACGCAGTTAGTACTAATATCGTTCCTTGGTAGCAAGATTTCGCAGCATACAATTATTATTAAGATTTCTCTTCGTTAATTTGAGTCAAACCTCCTTGGTGCTCGTAACACTCGAGTTCCTAAATAGGATTGAATATTTTGACCATAAACACATTATCTCAATTACATTCCAACCTAAATTTCGATCATTAGTTACATAACACGCGTCATGCATATCCATACTAATGCTCAGTCTTATTCGTATGATACACTAATTTTGTGATGTTTAAAGAATTCAACACTCGTTAATTATATATCTTTCAATGAATAAGTTGGTTTAATGTAAAGGGACCCCATCCTTGTTACTATTAGACCTCGTTGAATCTACTATTCTATGTTTCATTAGAATTAATGATGAGTATAGTATCGTAAGACTTAGACTCGAACACACAAAAAGTGTGATTTACTAACGTTCTATGTTATGTCGATTTATTCCTTGACTAGATAAACGTTACGTAATCTGGCACGAATGTATTATCGGTACAATGTTCAGAGTTATATTGTGACTTCTATTTCTTAGGAAGTTATGTGATCAAAGAATAAAATATAGAAGTATTTTGTATTAACAGATCGTCGTTGTAATTTAAGCATTTTAATGAAAATGCGTGCTTGGTGTGCTTATATAGAAATTGTATATTTAAGCATACCCAATCATGTGTTAAAAGTTATTGTGTAATACTTTTAACACTAGAGATTAAATCTGAATTGGATGCTTGTATTGTGAAGTCATATTGAGTAATACTCAGTACTTATGTTATAACAAAGTGTGATTGTAGTTCACACAAAACTCCGTGTATTCAGAATTTTTACATATACTATTCCCTATAAGGTATATATATGAACTGTGTTCTTAACCACCGTCATGCAAAACTATATATAGTCACACCGAATTGTTTATAGTGATGTCGAACTGTGTTTAAGACTTACGTTCCATAATCAATTCCGATCGCATTCTTAAAAAAAGTTGTAAATGAGTTTACATCTCCTTGTCAATAAAAAATAGTGTTAAGGTATTATCCTTTATATATTTATCAGCTCCATTGTTTTTCAACTGTTGTTTAGCGCTTGAAACCACAATATTTTAAGACCATTAAGTGTCGTTGTAGCTTCGTCTACAAAATTATTGATGCTGTTGTGATGTCATTGTTGTCATTCTATTTGGTTCCAGCATACGTCATGTACCCACCTTTCATGGTAAAGAAATACTAAACGTTTAGGTCCTTATGTATAATGACATTTAGCATTTATGTCATTGCGAATGAATGTTTATTCTTAAAGTGTAATAGATCCGTTTGAATCTAAGAAATAATCTTAGGGCAATGTTCTTTACGACCCGTCATAGAAAGAAGCAATATAAAGAGAAGGCGTTTGCATAAATCTTTTTCTAGATGCGAAATGCATAGAATTGTTGTAGTCATTCTAAAGACCGGCTAATATTGATGCGAAATGCATAGATGGATGGTAATATGGATAAAGGGATCAACAAGATAAATTCCTTCTCATGTCAGAGACAGGATTAACCTCGTAGAACCAGGGTTAAAACTAGAGGCAAGATCTAATAGTTTACTTTGGTAGACTTATCAAAGTTTGGTTGTGTGCTTACATAATAAAGTAGAGTATATGTTTATGCATAACACAGTTGCACTCATAAAGATAACTACTTGACTTGTGATCTGGAGTTAATTAAGGATCTTGATAGAAAATTTGATAAAAAATCTCATATCATGATAAGTATCTAACTCTACCGTCTCAAGGAAGATTACCTAGCGATCAAGAAAAGACATCGTTACTAATACCGACTAAAGATCTTATTCAGATCAGAAACGTTCACCTAGTGACAATAAAGATCTGAAAATTGATATAACGGTAAATTAACAGCAAGCCATAGAATTAAAGCAATGCATTAGAATATTACACCCTCTGTGCTTATTCGAATCTCAAGGACGAGATTAAAATAGGCGGGGAGAATGTTAAAACCCGAAAAATAAAACAATTTATTAAATTCCATAATCGAGATTGAAATGTGTTTAAACTGGATTATGTGATATTTAAGACTCGTAAGTAAATAATATTATTTTTTTCTTATAATAAAGGAAATATATTCAATGGAAAACACGTGCGAAGTCACATCGAATAGAGGAATTTTGGGAAAATTTTATGAAGAAACGAACGTTTTCGGTTAAACGTGTGAATATTCAACACGACATTTGAGAAAATGTACGTGGTTAAACTCATATAAATACCATTGAGAATTGAAAAGTGAGAACGCCGGCAAAAACTGTTGAGTCAAATAATTGACCTAAGGGGAAGATTATTGAGTCAAACAATTGACCTAAGGGGAAGATTGTTGAGTCAAAGATTTACCAAAATGAAGTACATGGAATATTGGAATATTCTCAACCTCCTCATAATTCGCTAAGTATGGATCCGGGCACACCTTAGACAGCCGAGCAAGGTTTTACTTAGCCGGGTACGATATTTTGTCTATCGGGCAAGGTTAACTTCAAGTAGTCTTCTTTAGTGGATATCCGAGCAGGGTTTGCAAATTAGTGTATTACCGGGCAAGGTTCACTAGTTTATGTAAATCCGGGCAAGGTTCACTTTATCAAGCAAGTCTGTTCTTCATAGCCAAGTAGAGTTCACTCCCGAGTAAGCTTTTGGCTAACCAAGTCCATGAAGCCAAGTGATTGGAAGACCGGGCAAGGTATTCATTAATAATTGTGGTCCGAGAAAGCTTGATGTATAAATGGAATATCTTTCAGTAACATCGGGCAAGGTTAAACTCAAGCAAGGAACAGTATTCCCGAGTACACTTTGCTAATAAGTTATGTTACAGCAAAGAGTTGAAATGGACCATCGAAGAACAAGGTTGCTCGTAAGGGTTTGTCGGGCAAAGTCTGGTAAAGTAAAGAAGAATGAAGTCTACCCGGTGAGTATTTTACTTGGTAAAATACACTTCAAGTAAAGTCTACCTGAAAACTGATCCCGGGCACACTTTAATGTTACCAAGTCCTGAAGGATGGCAGAGTACACAGCGTACTCAGAAAATGAAGATTGATGCAAAGCCTACCCGGAAGACTTGCTTTACACTTAGAATATTTTCTGATTATGTAATTTAAATATGTATGTACGTTTGGGGTTTCTAGAAGGAATGATAGCTGTCCTAGGTTGGCAGGCCTATAAATAGAATGTTTTAGGGCATGCCGCCTACGGACACACGGACAAGGGCAAACAGACACATTTATTATGATAGAATATTGTGTGTGACGGCTGTCTATGTACAGATAAACCCTCCTTCAAGAAACCCTAAATCGATTATCCTATTTGTATGATGAATGTTATATAAATGGAAATCTTTTGAGTGAATCTTGTTTGTGTTGGTTATCATTGAATACTTATTAAGCAACCGTATGTTTGTTATTGATTCCGCCTTTAACAAACGGTCATCTTTCTAAATATAGCAACCCGTTATTAACTCCCTTGTCGACACATCAATCTGTAACACCCTGTAACCGCAGCGGAAACGTAAACGGGATGCAACAGACACATCTGATATCAACAGCATTGCTTATAAAGAAAACACCACTACATTAATTTACATCATATTACATTGTTCCCAAGTTTAGTTCCCGTCTAGGCGATAGCACATAAGTTTTACCAACATTACATTAACATATTTAATACAAAACGAACACCAAGCTTCCACTAATAGCACGCATCAACAAGCATGTAGCAATTATTCCAGCTTGGGAGTACCTAGAAAGCATGCAAAGAAAACGGGTCAACTACGAATAGTTGGTGAGTTTCACTAATTTAAACAACAGTGACAAATCATTATAATAATCATATACTAGCGATGTAATTATGCTGAGCCCACAAGTGAAACCTCTGACTATCACACACAACCCCCGTGGCATATCCCCCGCCCACGGACCCGTGGCATATCCCCCGCCCACGGAACTGCCCCAAACCGCTATGTCTAACATTACATAGCAAAATAAATAAAAACAAAATAGACATGTGCAACTGGCTGGGAAACATCAGCAAATCCATGCCGGACCAGTTGGGTTTGTCAGACCAATAGTACTATCCACACTCTACCGGCTTTCAGTTAATCACTCGTGTTCCGGGGCCTTAGAATGTTAGCAACTCAGACAATTACCATCTTAGTACATTTCCGTACGATTCCCGTACAATAAAATATATATAAATCCACGCAAATCCATGCATTCAGTATGTACTTAAACATTTTGATAACAACATGCTTTCCGCCCCGAGAAAATATTTAAAAACAATTCAGAAACAGGGGCTCGTGAAACTCACCTTATCGTAGGTAATTAGGTATCACAGTACACTAGCTATTAGTCCGGATCTGTAATACGATCCCTAAGTTCGTTAATATACAATCACTATTAACATAACTTTAACCGTGTTAACCGGTACATCCGGGAACACCGTTAACCCAGTACTATAACCGTTCCGGGGGCAATGTTAACCCAGAAACACTTCTCAGGACTCAGATTGTGATATCGTTTAGAGTTCATCAGTCAAAATTACTAATAGTTTGATTTCCCTGTTTTGCGTGCCTAGCACGGTTATCTGTTTTTACGTTTCAAAAATGAGTTTGGTCACACACGACCCGAAAATAGTGGTTGATTGATAATTTAATTAAAGATATTTAAATTAGAGCTCGGTTTAGTCGCCCCGTTTGGCCGCGGGACCCGTTTCCGTCTTTAGCGCATCGGAAACTGTTAAATCGTGTAAAAATTACTCAAATCATCCGAATTATTTTCGGATGATTTATTTTTACTTGATTAACTTAGTTATATGAAAATAGTCCATTTCTAGGGTTTTTATACACCAGTCAGCACGCTTATGCGAACTTTGCCGGTTTACGCGTTTTAAGCTTTAAAAGTTTGTTTTTATCTTCTTTTTAGCACAAATAAATATCCGTTTAATCTCGGATCTTGAAATTTTGCACAAATCACTTTTTGACAGTGAGGATTTTTATAAAAATATTTCCAGAATAAATTTTTATATTTAATATTTATTTATCTATTTTTAAACACCATTTAAACACTAAATATGTCGTAAATACCAAACGATCTTAGAAAAATCCCAATTTTTTTCTGGATGACCCCTGCCATCCACATAGTCCCCTGTAATTTTTCCAGAACCAAAATCTCATTTTACATGCCATTTTCACTAAAACCGAGCAAGAAAACCCTAGAACTCGTTTAACCGAAAAGCCTACTTAGACTTCTCCAACTGACCTCAAATTTATGTGTGTGACTTATACATGTTATAAAAAGCTTATCTGAAATTTTCCAGAATTTTTCATGATATTTAACTATTTTTCACCATTTTTGGCCAAAACTGAGCATTAAATTCACCAAATATTCATCCTTTGTCCAAAAATTACCAAAAATTCACAGAACTCATATTTTCATATATCTAACAATTCTGAAAAATTTCATGACCTAACTCTAAACGAGCCACAATCTGTACAAAACGCAAACATCGTACTAAAACCGAACTACCTTGTGTTTCTAGCTTCAAATCGCAAGAATCTTCCTTTCTAGCCTTTGCTATCAACTAGATACAACACCTACAAGCACAATAACACCACACCAAGCAAGTTACACCCACAATCAAGCCATTTCTTTCATGGTTTCGGTTATGATATAAAAACAAAGATTTAACCGTAAAAATTCGTTTTTGGTTCGTTTTACTTCTTTCTTGGACCAAGATCCCTTGTATAACCCGTATACATCACTTGATCATGAAAGAATCGGTTTCATCTCGGGTTTTCACCCTTTTTCACTTGAAACCTCATTTTCTTGCAATTAGATTCGAGAAAAGAATATAAACACGTGAATATCTTGATCATTACCTCGTTGTTCTTGCTAGAATTGTCGGTTTTTAGTTCTTGAACTTGAGAGAGGATGAAGATTGTTGAAGGTTGTGTTAAAAAAAAATAAAGGGGATAACCCCCTTATTATTTCCGATCGGAAAGTCAAGGAGGGTGGGGTGGGACCCACCTCTCCATTTTCAACCACATATTTGGATTTCCGAGATCCGGATAATGTTTTGGATAATCTGGTTCAGTTCGTTTTTCGGTTAAATGTTTAATTCGGCTTAAAACGAGGCTAAAACGGTCGTTTTTCGGCTTAAAAATGAAATTTATATAAAACCGATTTAAAAACTTCAAAAACTTAAACCATGACATTTGTTAACTTGAAGCATCATATTATTAATAATTGCGCATCTTTTCGGCTTGATCGATCGTCTCTTGCTCGGTTTGGTATTAAAGGTTTCGTTTAACGTACCGACGTACCATTAAATCGAAATTCTTTTTCTGTTCTTTAATTCACTTATCCCGAAGCTTTAATACTTCGTAAACATCACTAAATATTATATATCTCGTCTATAATGTATCCTCGATTCTTTCGGGTTTCAATAATCGTTCATCGGTTAATCGTATTTCCAATACGATTAACTGTATAATCGTGTATAATCCGTACTGTGAATCATACATACTTGTATAAACACATTATAATTCACATATTCATTATTAAATAACACATCAATAGTATATACCGGTTAGGGTATACCTGATTCTGCCGGAATCGTTACATTCTCCCCCCGTAAAAGAAATTTCGTCCTCGAAATTTTACGCGTCAACTACTTCATTTTGAGGAAATAGATAGGGGTATTTCTTCCGGAATTCGTCCTTTCGTTCCCATGTATATTCTGGGCCTCGTTGCGAATTCCATCTAACTTTGACCAACGAGATCTTATTGTGTCTAAGTTGCTTGATTTTCCCGTCTACTATTTCTATGGGTTCCCTTACGAAATTGAGCTTATCGCTTATTTGGACACCCTCTAAGGGTAACACCGATGTCTCATCCGCCAGACATCTTTTTAAGTTCGATTCGTGAAACACGTTGTGAACTGCACTCAGCTCATCGGGTAGTTCTAATCTGTATGCTACGGGACCGATTTTTGCAGTGATATTGAATAGTCCAATATATCTCGGGGCTAACTTCCCCGCCTTTCCAAATCTGACTACACCCTTCTAAGGTGATACTTTCAAATATACTTTATCACCTTTCTCAAATGACAACGGTTTTCTACGGGTATCGGCATAACTCTTCTGCCGATCCCGCGCGGCCTTCAGATTGTTCCTATTTTCAAGGATTTTGCTGGTCGTTTCCTGGACCAGGTCTGATCTAATAACCTGAATGTCGCCCACTTCAGTCCAGCAGAGTGGTGATCGGCACTTCCGACCATACAATGCTTCGTAAGGCTCTGCCTTTATACTGCTATGGTAACTGTTATTATAGGAAAATTCAACGAGTGGGAGATGTTGATCCCAATTTCCCTTAAAATACAGTACGCATGCACGAAGCAAATCCTCCAGAGTTTGGATGGTCCTCTCAGACTGACCATCGGTCTGAGGGTGGTAAGCTGTGCTTAGATCAATGCGCGTTCCCAGCGCTTCTTGCACAGCTTGCCAAATATTGGAGGTGAAATGGCTATCCCGATCGGAGATGATTGAGATGGGTATCCCATGACGAGACACAATTTCATTTATATAAATCTGCGCAAGTCTCTCAGTGTTATAATTATTCCTAATCGGGATAAAATGTGCCGATTTGGTTAATCGATCCACGATTACCCAAATTGCATCATGTCCTCGGGACGTTTTAGGAAGATGTGTCACAAAATCCATCGTGATTTGCTCCCACTTCCATTCGGGAATTTCCGGTTCTTGTAACATTCCCGAGGGTTTCTGGTGCTCTGTCTTAACACTCGCACAAGTCGTACATTTACCGACATACGTTGCGATATCCTTTTTCATACCCGGCCACCAGTAGAACTCCTTCACATCCTTGTACATCTTATCCGATCCCGGATGTATGGAATATTTTGATCTATGTGCTTCGTCCATGATTAATTCACGAAGATCATGGAGGATCGGGATCCAAATCCGACTTTTGAAATAGAGAATTTCGTCCACGCGCTGTTCGAAATTATTCTCATTGCCGTAAAGACCCTCCTTTTCCAATTGATCATCTTTCAACGCCTCAGGTTGAGCGACTCGAATCAAGTCAGAAAGGTTCGACTGGACTATCATCCCCAGTGCTCGCACTCGCAATGGCTTAACCCGATCTTTCCTACTCAAAGCATCGGCTACGAAATTAGCCTTGCCGGGGTGATAACGGATGTCACAGTCATAGTCGCTTAACAACTCGACCCATCTTCGTTGCCTTATATTCAGTTCTTTCTGATCGAATATGTGCTGCAAACTTTTATGATCGGTGAAGATGGTGCACTTCGTACCGTGGAGATAATGTCTCCAGATTTTAAGTGCGAAGATAACCGCTCCCAGTTCTAAGTCGTGAGTAGTGTAATTTTTCTCATGTACTTTTAACTGCCGGGAAGCATAGGCTATAACCTTATTATTCTGCATCAACACGCATCCTAACCCTCTATGCGATGCGTCACAATACGCGACAAAACCATCGTCTCCATCGGGGAGACTTAAAATCGGCGCTTGGCACAATTTTTGCTTTAACGTTTGAAACGCGGTTTCCTGCTCTTCTCCCCAATCATACTTTCGATCCTTTTGAGTCAGGAGAGTTAAAAGTTGGGCGATGCTGGAAAAGTTCTCTATAAATCGGCGATAATATCCAGCTAAGCCTAAGAATTGGCGGATTTCCTTTGGCGATTTAGGCGCTTTCCAATTCTTAACTGCTTCAACCTTACTCGGATCAACGTGTATTCCTTGATGGTTTACAACGTGACCGAGGAATTGCACTTCTTGTAACCAGAAGTTACACTTGGAGAATTTTGCATACAACTTCTCCTGATTCAGAAGCTCTAAAATTATTCTTAAGTGTTGCTCGTGCTCCTCTTTACTTTTCGAGTAAATCAAAATATCGTCAATAAACACGATGACGAATTTGTCGAGATAAGGTTTACAGACTCGATTCATGAGGTCCATGAACACTGCCGGCGCATTTGTTAGCCCAAAAGGCATAACTAAGAACTCGTAATGGCCGTAGCGAGTCCGGAATGCGGTTTTTGGGATATCTTCTTCCTGAATCCTAACCTGATGGTATCCCGATCTAAGATCGATTTTCGAGAAATAGCTCGCACCTTGCAGCTGGTCAAACAGATCATCAATTCGGGGAAGAGGGTACCTATTTTTGATTGTTAACTTGTTCAACTCCCTGTAATCAATGCACATTCTAAGGCTCCCGTCCTTCTTTTTCACGAATAATACAGGTGCACCCCACGGGGAATGACTAGGACGTATAAATCCTTTATCCAACATTTCCTGCAACTGATTGGATAATTCTTGCATCTCGGACGGTGCAAGTCGGTAGGGTGCTTTAGCAACAGGGCCAGCTTGAGGTAATAAATCGATTCTGAATTCGACCTGTCGGGTTGGCGGTAATCCAGGAAGTTCTTCTGGGAAAACTTGTGGAAATTCACGTACCACCGGGATATCATCCACCCGTTTCTCCTCAGAATCTGTGGCCATCAAACTCGCTAGATACGCCACGCATCCCTGTCGTATATATTTTAACACTTTGAGGTGGGATATAAATGGTATCATTGTGCCCGACTTCTCTCCTTGCACTAACACCTCTTCGTCATCCGACACCCGGATCTTGACGATTTTCTTTTCACAGTTTATTTCTACTTTGTTACGTGCTAACCAATCCATTCCCACTATCACGTCAAAACTACCTAATTCTACCGGTAATAAGTCAATCAGGAAGAATTGATCGTTCAGAATAAAAGGGCAATTCCGAACTATCTGATTAACTATCATGGTTTTACCGTTAGCGACTTCTACGTTATAAGGTTCTATGGGTTCACTAATCGGAAGGTTTGCTATCGATAGGAATTTAACAGAAACAAAACTTCTATCGGCGCCTGTATCAAATAATACAGAAGCGTAATGATCAGAGACGAGGAATGTACCTGTCACTACGCTGGGGTCCTGGCGTGCTTCGTTCGCCCCCATCACAAATGCTCGACCTCTCGCCGGATTGGACGACGATGCCTGACCCATGGTTTGCCTCCCATTCCCTCCCTGGTTCAGTTTCGGACAGTTTCTCTTGAAGTGATCTGTGCTGCCGCATTCAAAGCAAGCACGGCTGGTGGTCATCGTTTGGTTTCCTTGTGGGTATTGTTGTCGGGCTGGTTGGGTCCTAAATGGCTGCGCACGGATAGGTTGCGGTTGTCGGGTCAGATTGTTCAGGTTTGTCCTACAAGTCTGTGCGTAGTGCCCATTCCTGCCACACCGATGGCACACTACCCCCCTGCACTCGCCACCATGCTGGTAACCGCATTTCTCACACCTAGGAAACGTCCTTGTCTGCGGTTCCTGCCTTCCGCCTGAACTAGTCATGGCGTAGTTCTGGGCAGCGGGCCTAGCACGTTTATCTTGCTGCTTCCCCTGGGTCCTATTATCATACGTACCTCGCTTTCCCCCCAGCAGACTCTCCTGCCACCATCAGTGACCTACTCCTCACGAAATCGTATGTGACAATACCAGCTTGCGTCACTGCACCCTCAAACGTCTGGTGTCCCCCAGCGTTGACTATACTTCTTACTACTTGGGTTAGTCCCCATATATAACACTCAACCCTCTTTGACTCCGGGGTGACCAACCACGGCACCAAACGTGACAACTCATTAAATCGGTTCGTATAACCCAAGTGGTCTGCCCCCTGCATCTCCAGGTTCCACAATTCGTTTTCTAACTTCTGCAGTTCGTTTTTCGGGCAGAAATGTTCCAGCACAAGGGCCTTGAGTTCTGCCCATGTCATGCGGTTTGTCGCTGCCTGACCGCGAGTCTGCACTATTGTGTTCCACCATGTCAAGGCATGATCCGTGAACGTGCAGGTAGCATACTTAACAACATAATCCTCAGGGCAGTTACTGATGTTCACAACCGACTCTATTTTCTCAATCCACTTAACCAACCCATTGGGTCCCTCAGACCCGCTAAATTCTAGGGGTTTGCACAACATAAAATCTTTAATTGAACATCCCCTTGTTGCAGGAGTCGGTTCAGTGCGGTTCGTTTCTACACTGGGTATAGGGCCATTACTGTCTGTAACGACCACCCTAGGCGGCGCATCATTACTCGGAATCGGGTTACCGTTCGGTGGAGGATTAACATTTTGTTCCCCAACATTATTGGTGGTCGTTTGATTGCTCGCAGGGTCTGGATTGGTCGTATTGTTAATACTGGCGGCGATGCGCGATACTATATCCGGTATCGCCGCCTCTAACTGTCGGGCAATCAGACGACTCACATCCACTTCGGACATTTGAGCTGACCGTTTTGGTGCCATTTTACACAACATTAAGAAAAAAAATATAATTAATATAATTTCCAATCTCGATACACAACACATATTCCATTCATTAATAAACATTAGTAAATTTTACATACACACCAGTACATAGATTAAGTTTTCATACATCAGTCCTACATCGGTATCATTTCGACATAACCCGCTATGGGTCAGTGCTTGAATGATACATCAAGAGTATCTACAATGACATCCCCAAAATCGACCCCTTATGGGCTAGTGGTTGTACTATAACTACCCAAGATTCACTCTATGTTAGCATCGCCACTAACTGCTTACACAGAGTATCAAAAAGCGGACCCTGACTACTACCACCCTAACATAACTAAACATGGTGGTATATCAACCACACCAACACTGCCACCATCACCACTAACACTGCCATCAGACCCCGGATCCGTGTTTCCATCCGGTCAATCATCCACTGGGAGTATGCGTCATCCCTCCTCAGCTGAGCGATCCCATACTGGCTGTCCTGTATGCAGTCCGCCAAGTGATTCCTCCTCTGGATACCCACCGTCAAGGCGGTGGTGTGCTCATTCATCTGCTCGGTGAGCACTCGGAGCCATGCAGCCTCGGTGGAGGGACGCTCATCCCTCTCCAGCCTAGGGGTACCCCACACGGGTGGAGGCACAGGCTCGGGCTGGGGGCGGGAGGACTCGCCCCTGTGGAAAGTGGGTCTGGGTGGGGTAAAGGTAGGTGGGACATAAGGGGCACGGATCTGCGCCGTGAGGCGGGGACCGGGTCTGGGAGGGGTAGGGGTGACCTGTGGTGCGGGTGGGGTGGGGGATCTGGCAACCCTAGTAGGGAAGGACAGGCTAGCACTCCTACGACTAGTCTCACTAGGCTCAGTGATGGATGCTAAGCGTAAGCTCCTAGAGTCCCCGGAACTGGTTTCCACCGGGTCCTCCTCCACTGACAGACTTTGTGATCTCGACATCCTTACCTGTACACAAGTTAGCAAATATATAGTTCCTTCCATAATGTAAATCATAATTAAATTAATATTCACACACTTATACAACCTTGTCACATAAAAATATTATCATGTACTTATACGTATGTTGCCGATTTTACCTATTAATGTTCCCCGTGACCTCCCCTGAATTCCCTCATGCGGACAAGTCTGTTATTATGTTCCGGACCAAAATAACTCACTTGTCCATCCAAGTTCATCCAGATCTCGTCACTATAAATTATTAGTTGATATTCAGATCCTATAATACTTGAGCTACTGGTTATATTTTAGGTATCTTTTAAAGACATCCTAATTCTTTATAACCAATGGCTCTGATACCAAGTTCTGTAACACCCCGTAACCGCAGCGGAAACGTAAACGGGATGCAACAGACACATCTGATATCAACAACATTGCTTATAAAGAAAACACCACTACATTAATTTACATCATATTACATTGTTCCCAAGTTTAGTTCCCGTCTAGGCGATAGCACATAAGTTTTACCAACATTACATTAACATATTTAATACAAAATGAACACTAAGCTTCCACTAAAAGCACGCATCAACAAGCATGTAGCAATTATTCCAGCTTGGGTGTACCTAGAAAGCATGCAAAGAAAACGGGTCAACTACGAATAGTTGGTGAGTTTCAATAATTTAAACAACAGTGACAAATCATTATAATAATCATATATTAGCGATGTAATTATGCTGAGCCCACAAGTGAAACCTCTGACTATCACACACAACCCCCGTGGCATATCCCCCGCCCACGGACCCGTGGTATATCCCCCGCCCACGGAACTGCCCCAAACCGCTATGTCTAATATTACATAGCAAAATAAATAACAACAAAATAGACATGTGAAACTGGCTGGGAAACATTAGCAAATCCTTGCCGGACCAGTTGGGTTTGTCAGACCAATAGTACTATCCACGCTCTACCGGCTTTCAGTTAATCACTCGTGTTCCGGGGCCTTAGAATGTTAGCAACTCAGACAATTACCATCTTAGTACATTTCCGTACGATTTCCGTACAATAAAATATATATAAATCTACGCAAATCCATGCGTTCAGTATGTACTTAAACATTTTGATAACAACATGCTTTCCGCCCCGAGAAAATATTTTAAAACAATTCAGAAACAGGGGCTCGTGAAACTCACCTTATCGTAGGTAATTAGGTATCACAGTACCCTAGCTATTAGTCCGGATCTGTAATACGATCCCTAAGTTCGTTACTATACAATCACTATTAACATAACTTTAACCGTGTTAACCGGTACATCCGGGAACACCGTTAACCCAGTACTATAACCGTTCCGGGGGCAATGTTAACCCAGAAACACTTCTCAGGACTCAGATTGTGATATCGTTTAGAGTTCATCAGTCAAAATTACTAATAGTTTGATTTCCCTGTTTTGCGTGCCTAGCACGGTTATCTGTTTTTACGTTTCAAAAATGAGTTTGGTCACACACGACCCGAAAATAGTGGTTGATTGATAATTTAATTATAGATATTTAAATTAGAGCTCGGTTTAGTCGCCCCGTTTGGCCGCGGGACCCGTTTCCGTCTTTAGCGCATCGGAAACTGTTAAATCGGGTAAAAATTACTCAAATCATCCGAATTATTTTCGGATGATTTATTTTTACTTGATTAACTTAGTTATATGAAAATAGTTCATTTTTAGGGTTTTTATACACCAGTCAGCTCGCTTATGCGAACTTTGCCGGTTTACGCGTTTTAAGCTTTAAAAGTTTGTTTTCATCTTCTTTTTAGCACAAATAAATATCCGTTTAATCTCGGATCTTGAAATTTTGTACAAATCACTTTTTGACAGTGGGGATTTTTATAAAAATATTTCCAGAATAAATTTTTATATTTAAAATTTATTTATCTATTTTTAAACACCATTTAAACACTAAATATGTCGTAAATACCAAACGATCTTAGAAAAATCCCAAATTTTTTCTGGATGACCCCTGCCATCCACATAGTCCCCTGTAATTTTTCCAGAACCAAAATCTCATTTTACATGCCATTTTCACTAAAACCGAGCTAGAAAACCCTAGAACTCGTTTAACCAAAAAGCCTACGTAGACTTCTCCAACTGACCTCAAATTATTGTGTGTGACTTATACATGTTATAAAAAGCTTATCTGAAATTTTCCAGAATTTTTCATGATATTTAACTATTTTTCACCATTTTTGCCAAAACCAAGCATTAAATTCACCAAATATTCATCCTTTGTCCAAAAATTACCAAAAATTCACAGAACTCATATTTTCATATATCTAACACCTCTGTAAAGTTTCATGACCTAACTCTAAACGAGCCACAATCTGTCCAAAACGCAAACATCGTACTAAAACCGAACTACCTTGTGTTTCTAGCTTCAAATCGCAAGAATCTCGCTTTCTAGCCTTTGCTATCAACTAGATACAACACCTACAAGCACAATAACGCCACACCAAGCAAGTTACACCCACAATCAAGCCATTTCTTTCATGGTTTCGGTTATGATATAAAAACAAAGATTTAACCGTAAAAATTCGTTTTTGGTTCGTTTTACTCCTTTCTTGGACCAAGATCCCTTGTATAACCCGTATACATCACTTGATCATGCAAGAATCAGTTTCATCTCGGGTTTTCACCCTTTTTCACTTGAAACCTCATTTTCTTGCAATTAGATTCGAGAAACGAAGATAAACACGTGAATATCTCGATCATTACCTCGTTGTTCTTGCTAGAATTGTCGGTTTTTAGTTCTTGAACTTGAGAGAGGATGAAGATTGTTGAAGGTTGTGTTAAAAAAAAATAAATAAAGGGGATAACCCCCTTATTATTTCCGATCGGAAAGTCAAGGAGGGTGGGGTGGGACCCACCTCTCCATTTTCAACCACTTATTTGGATTTCCGAGATCCGGATAATGTTTTGGATAATCTGGTTCAGTTCGTTTTTCGGTTAAATGTTTAATTCGGCTTAAAACGAGGCTAAAACGGTCGTTTTTCGGCTTAAAAATGAAATTTATATAAAACCGATTTAAAAACTTTAAAAACTTAAACCATGACATTATTAACTTGAAGCATCATATTATTATTAATGGGGCATCTTTTTCGGCTTGATCGATCGTCTCTTGCTCGGTTTGGTATTAAAGGTTTCGTTTAATGTACCGACGTACCATTAAATCGAAATTCTTTTTCTGTGCTTTAATTCACTTATCCCGAAGCTTTAATACTTCGTAAACATCACTAAATATTATATATCTCGTCTATAATGTATCCTCGATTCTTTCGGGTTTCAATAATCGTTCATCGGTTAATCGTATTTCCAATACGATTAACTGTATAATCGAGTATAATCCGTACTGTGAATCATACATACTTGTATAAACACATTATAATTCACATATTCATTATTAAATAACACATCAATTGTATATACCGGTTAGGGTATACCTGATTCTGCCGGAATCGTTACACAATCTGTGTGAGTTATGACATGGTTAAGTAAGATCCAGCTGTAATCGGGGACCTGACATGATTAAGTGGTATCAGAGCTGATTACTGCTATTTTAGAAAGATTGTTGCTGATTGAAGATTTGAAGAAGAGTGACGTAAGCAGACCACTGTTACATTGAAAAGTGACGTCAGCAGCTTTGTTCTTTATTTTTCTTCTAGATCTACAATCATTTGGTGTTTTCTCTTCCTTGTTTTATTTAAAGTTTTAATCTTTATATTTATATCTTGTTCTTATCGAATAAGACACCTCAGATCTGAACAATCGATTCTTAGATCTGAATATTTTCTTTAAACTCTGTTTTTATTAAGAAATTACTTTTGTTTTAAAAACAATGTCTGGTTACGAGAAACAAGAGGTGTCTACTAACAAGATTCCTAGGTTGTATGGACAGGAAAATTTCACAAAATGGAAAGTCTTGTTTGAAGCAGCCGTTTGCTATAATGATGTTGATATGTGGAACTCCATCAAGAATGGTCCACAAGCTACTGTTGAGAAAGGTGCAAATCCGGCAGCAACTGCTGCTGTGAGAGAAAGGATGAGAAAGGTTGATGACAAGGCTTTAGCAATGTTGAAGCTAGGTCTGTCTTGGGAAATACTCACCAAGGTTGCACATCATTCCAATGCCAAGGCAATGTATGATGCAATACTTGAGATGTTTGAAGGATATGTTGAACTCAAGAACATCAAGAAGTAGAGATTGAAGCAGCAGTTAGAAAGATTCAAGTATAAAGAAGGAGAAAGGTTGAAATCAATTCTGAAGAGGTTTCTGAGAATTGTGAATGAGCTCAGAACCACAGACTATGTCATGACTTATTTTGATCTCAACAATAAGCTGCTGAACTCTATGCCAAAGGAATGGTATACTTCCTGAAAATTCATTCTTATAAAGCATAACTTCAATGAGCTAAAAGTAGATGATGTAGTGTGCTTTCTTCAAGCTCCAGAATTAGAGATGATAGAGAATGAAATGATTAAGGAGGAAAGACCCTGCTTCAATGTTTCAAATGCATTGATTGCACCTATGGGTAATCTGACTACCAAGAATCAGCAGCAGATTCCCATCATTGAAGAACCTGTTGAACTAAATTCTGATACTCCAAAATCATTTGTTGGTGTTAGCACAAGCAATCAAGGAAACCAGCAAAGATTCAATGTGTAGCTGTTGAAAATACTGATTCTGCCTCTATGGCAAGTGGGAATGTTCCTCACACTGGTGGTGGACATGGTCAAAGCAGTGATACACAGGCTTTGCTTTCAATGTTCACTGAGTCATATAATGCATTTGTTGCAAAGAATTTAATTCACACAAGTGTAGTGCAAGATGATCTTGAGCAGATAGATGCTGTTGATTTGGAAGACATGGATTTGAAGTGGCAAGCTGCCATGTTAGCTTTGAGAAGTAAGAGGTTGTATAATAGAACTGGTAGATCTCTGGTTTCTGGTCCTAATGAAAGGATTGGATTTGACAAGTCAAAGGCAATCTGCTACAATTGCCAACAGCCAGGACATTTTGCAAAATAATGCAACCTGCCAAGGAACTATCAGATGAAACAATTTCAGAATCAACAACCAAGAAATCAGCAACCTCAGTATCAACAGCAGCCTTATCAGCAGAGACCAAACAACAACAACTTCAATCCCAACAACAACTACAATCCCAACTTCAACAACTTTCTGCCTCAAATGAATAATCTTAATCAAAGTATGCAACAGAATCAAGGTTTTCAAATGAACAACAATCAAAACCTTCAAGCAGTTCAAAATGTTCCAAACAACACAGTTCCAGCCAACCAAAATCAACCGAGAAACCAAGGAAATGTGGCAGTGACTACACAACATGAAGGTAACTGTAACGATTCCGACGAAACCAGGCATGCCCTAACCGGTAGACAATAGTTACATTCTATTTAATGTCGGTACATGAATTACCATAGTAATTATACGAGAATACATGGTTCACTGTATCGATTGTACGTGAATATACAATTCATCGTATTGATTATGCGATTAATCGATCGATAGTTATTGAAACCCTAACGAATCGAGGGTTCAATTATAGACGATATCTATAATATTTAGTGATTTTATGAAGCATTAATGCTTCAGGATAAGTAAAGTACGGCACAGAAAAAGAATTTCGATTTAATGGTACGTCGGTACATTAAACGAAACCTTTAATACCAAACCGAGCAAGAGACGATCAATCAAGCCGAAAAAGATGCGCAATTATTAATAATATGATGTTTTAAGTTAATGAAAGTCATGGTTTGAGTTTTTAAAGTTTTTAAATCGGTTTTATATAAATTTCATTTTTTAAGCCGAAAACGACCATTTTAGCCTCGTTTTAAGCAGAGTTAAACATTTAACCGAAAAACGAACTAAACCAGATTATTCAAAACATTATCCGGATTCTCAATATCCAAATATGTGGCTAGAAATGGAGAGGTGGGTCCCACCCCACCCCCCTCATACTTCCGATCGGATGGGGAAGTATCCCCTTGCCCTTCATTTCTTTTTTGTAAACAACCATAGCTTTGTTCATCAATTCTCTCCACAAGATCATCTAAAAACCCGGAATTTTAGCAAGAGAAACAAGGTAAAAATCGAGTTATATACGTTTCCATCTTCGTTTCTTGAGTTTATTTGCAAGAAAATGAGGTTTCAAAGATGAAAACCGATTCTTGCATGATCAAGTGATGTATACGGGTTATACAAGGGATCTTGGTCCAAGAAAGGAGTTAAACGAACCAAAAACGAATTTTTACGGTTTAAACTTTAGTTTTGAAACAATAACCGAAACTACAGTGTAAGAGGCTTGATTGTGAGTGTAACTTGCTTGGTATTGTGGTATGTTGGTTATAGGTTCTGTATTTAGTGGTAGATAAGGCGGAAAGACGAGTTTGTAGCTTGTAGTGGCGGAAAACGAAAGGTATATTCGGTTTATGTTCGGTTAAGAGTTTTTGGACAGATTGTTAACGGTTTAGAGTTAGATCATGAAATTTGACAGAGGTGTTAAACACATGAAAATAAGAGTTCTGTGAAATTTTGGTAATTTTTGGACAAAGGATGAATATTTGGTGAATTTAATGCTCGGTTTTGGCCAAAAATGGTGAAAAATAGTTAAATATCAAGAAAAATTCTGGAAAATTCCAGATAAGCTTTTTATAACATGTATAAGTCACACACTAAATTTTAGGTCAGTTGGAGAAGTCTAAGTAGGCTTTTCGGTTAAACGAGTTCTAGGGTTTTCTAGCTCGGTGTTAGTGAAAATGGCATGTAAAAAGAGATTTTGGTTATGGAAAAATTACAGGGGACTATGAGTATGGCAGGGTTCATCCAGGAAAAATTTGGGATTTTTCTAAGGTCTTTTGGTATTTACGACATATTTAGTGTTTAAATGGTGTTTAAAAATAGATAAATAAATTTTAAATATAAAAATTAATTCTGGAAATATTTTTATAAATTTCCCCACTGTCAAAATGTTATTTGTTCAAAATCTCAAGATCCGAGGATGAACGGATATTAATTTGGAATAAAAGTGAAATTTTATAATATAAAACGCGTAAACCATCAAAGTACGGGTAGACGAGCTGACTGGTGTATAAAAACCCTAAAAATGAACTATTTTCATATAACTGAGTTAAACAAGTAAAAATAAATTATCCGAAAATAATTCGGATGATTTGGGTAATTTTAAACGATAAAACAGTTTCCGGTGCACTAAAGACGGAAACGGGTCCCGCGGCCAATAGGGGCGTCTAAACCGAACTCTAATTTCACAAATTTAATTAAATTATCAGTCAACGACTATTTTCGGGTCGTGTGTGACCAAACTCATTTTTGAAACGTAAAAACGGATAACCATGCTAGGCACGCAAAACGGGAAAAAACAAACTAATAGTAAGTTTGACTACTGAACTCTAAACGATATCACAATCTGAGTCCGGAGAAGTGTTTCTGGGTTAACATTGCCCCCGGAACGGGTACAGTACTGGGTTAACAGTGTCCCCAGATGTACCGGTTAACACGGTTAAAGCTATATTAATAGTGATTGTATAGTGATCGTAGGGATCATATTACAGATTGGACGTGTTAACTGATAATGACTGTTGTTACCTGCTTGCATGTGCTAAGGTGAGTTTCACGAGCCCCTTTTTTCTGAATTGTTTTTAAATATTTTCCCGTGGCGGAAAGCATGTTACTATTGAAATGTTTAAGTACATACTGAACGCATGGATTTGCGTGTATTTATAAATATTTGATTGTACGGGAATCGTACGGAATGGGTACAGTACTGGGTTAACAGTGTCCCCAGATGTCCCTAGAAGTGTTTCTGGGTTAACATTGCCCCCGGAATGGGTACAGTACTGGGTTAACAGTGTCCCCAGATGTCCCTAGAAGTGTTTCTGGGTTAACATTGCCCCCGGAATGGGTATAGTACTGGGTTAACAGTGTCCCCAGATGTCCCTAGAAGTGTTTCTGGGTTAACATTGCCCCCGGAACGGGTACAGTACTGGGTTAACAGAGGTTTCACTTGTGGGCTCAGCATAATTACATCGATAATATTATATTTTGACAATGATTTATCATGGTTTACTCGAATTGTGAAACTCACCAACTATTCGTAGTTGACCCGTTTTCTGACATGCTTTTCAGGTACAATTAAGATGAAGTGATTGCTTACGTGCTAAGTGCTTGATGTGTGTAAGATTTGCGTACGGGATGTTAGGATACATTATAATAAATGGAATTATGTATCGTAATGCATGATGTGTGTATCACCTAGACGGTAATGAAATACGAGATAATGTAATTTGAAGTATATTAATGTATTCAGTTTTCTTTATAAACAATGTGGTTGATATCAGAGGTGTCTGTTGCATCCCGTTTACGTTTCCGCTGCGGTTACGGGGTGTTACAGTAACTTTGATTGGAGCAATCATGAAGAGGACATTGCTGATGATATCAAGAAAGCAAATGTGGCATTTATGGCTATAATTGAAAAAGAGACTGGATCATCATCTCAGGAACAGTCCACTCCTCTAAATGGCATATGGTACATGGATAGTGGATGGTCTAGGCACATGACTTGTGACAAGAGATCTCTTGTCAATTATGAAGAAAAGTATGAAGGTAAAGTAGCTTTTGGGAGTGATGAGAATGGTGGAAAGATTGTTGGAAAAGGAATCTTAACAAATGGGAAAGTCTCATTTGATAATGTATTTCATGTTGAAGGTCTTCAGTACAATCTGCTGAGTATATCACAAATGTGTGATAAGGGATACAAAGTCAGTGTTGATGATTCACACTGTTTCATTCTAAAACTTGAATTTGTGATTCCACCTGAAATGATTATGATGAAGGCACCAAGAAATGGTAACTTGTATGAATTGAATATGAAAGAAGCTATTTCAAGAGGAGGTGCATGTTTTGTTTCCAAAGCCACTGAAAATGAGTCAAAATTGTGGCATAGGAAACTGTGTCAGGTGAACTTGAAGAACATGAAAAGACTTGTTAAATGTGAGCATGTCATAGGCTTACCTACAAGAGAGTTTAAATTGGAAGATCATTGTAGTTCATGACAAAAAGGAAAACAACACAAATCTACTCATAAGCCAAAACTCATCAACTCAATTGATCAAGCACTTGAATTACTTCACATGGATCTCTTTGGTCATTTGAGTGTACCAAGTATAGGGAAGAAAAGATATTGTCATGTGATCATTGATGACTATTCAAGATACACTTGGGTTTATTTCTTAAGTACCAAGGATGAGACTGCAGAGTTGATTAAAGGTTGTGTAACAATGATTGAGAACAAGTTGAATAAGAAAGTCAAGATGATGAGAAGTGACAATGGCACTGAGTTCAAGAAAATGGAGTTATGCAAGAATTCTATGAAGCAAAAAGAATACAACAGCAATTCTCAGCTCCTAGAACTCCTGAACAAAATGGTGTAGCGGAAAGAAGAAATAGAACCTTGATTGAAGCTGCAAGAACCATGTTAGCTGATGCAAAATTTACCTGTCACTTTTTGGGCTGAAGCCATAAATACAGCCTGCTATGTTCAGAACAGGGTACTTGTCAACAAAATGCATAACAAAACTCCATATGAAATATTTCACAACAGAAAGCCTTACATTAAGTTTTTCAAGCCCTTTGGATGCAAATGTTTTCTTCTGAACACAAGGGACTATTTGAACAAGTTTCAAACAAAATCCCTAGACTGTTTCTTTGTTGGATATTCTACACACTCAAAAGCTTACAGAGTATATGTGAAAGACCATTTGAGTGTTATAGAATCATCTGACATCATCTTTAATGAGAATCAATTCAATGCAGTTGATGGTGCAGCATGGTTGTTTGATCATGAAAATTTAATAAGGTCTTTCAAGATTTATCCTAAAGACTTTGACGAATCTTTCTACAAGACCAGTGAAATTAAAGAGAAAAAGAATAAATCATTGGACTTGGAAGAATTATGGAAAAAGGTTGCTAGAAAAGAAAAGGAGTTTACTTTTGTGAAGAATTCCTCATGTGATATTGGTGAACCTAATCAAGAAAACAATCACAATGTTGACCATGATCATACTGAGAACAACAAGACAATCAAGATGTACAGAATGATTAAGTTCAGAATGAGGGTGACACAAGCAACCAAGCAAGAGGAGGAGAAGTTGCATCTACAGCAAGATTTCAAGATCTATTTCAAAGATTGAACTTAGAAAACAATGGTGCATCTACTTCAGGACAACATAATGATGAAGCACCAGAATTTCATGATGCAGAAACTGATTTGATCAATGAAGAACCAGAACTCAATGAAACAAATGTTGACACAAATTTGTCTACAAATATGATTATACAAACTCCTTATGTGGAAAAGAATCATCCTTCTGAAAACATCATTGGAGATTTGCATGAAAGAATTACAAGAAGTCATTATGAAATTGCAAATATCTGTCTTTACTCCTGCTTTCTATCCCAAATAGAGCCAAAGAACATTGCTCAAGCACTAAAAGACAATAGTTGGGTAGAAGCAATGCAAGAGGAACTGGCACAGTTCAGAGACCTACATGTGTGGGATCTTGTTGATAGGCCAATAGACAGATATGCAATATGAACCAAATGGGTTTTTAGAAACAAAAGGGATGAAAGGGGTTTGGTGATTAAGAATAAAGCTAGACTTGTAGCACTGAGATGTCTTCAAGAAGAAGGAATAGACTTTGAGGAAGTCTTTGCTCATGTTGCAAGACTTGAAGCTATCAGGATTTTTCTTGCATATGCTGCCTCAATGAACATTAAAGTGTTCCAGCTTGATGTTAAGTCTGCATTTCTAAATGGAAAGATTGATGAAGAGGTGTATGTAGCTCAACCTCTAGGTTTTGAGGATCCTATGTATCCAAACAGGGTGTATAAGCTAAACAAAGCTCTTTATGGATTGCATCAGGCTCTTAGAGCATGGTATGACGAGCTGTCAAATCATCTTTTTGAAAATGGTTTTACCAGAGGGGCCATTGACAAGACACTATTCTATAAAAGAAAGGAATCAGATTTACTTCTGTTACAAGTGTATGTGGATGACATCATCTTTGGATCTACAAATGAACAAATGTGCATGGAGTTTGAAGGGGTAATGAAGTCCAAAAACAACATGAGTTCTATGGGAGAAATGAACTTCTTTCTTGGATTGCAAGTTCAACAAAAGGCTGAAGGGATCTTCATTCACCAAAACAAATATGTGCAGGACATCTTGAACAAGTTCCACGGTCATGAGTACAAGACTGCTTCAACTCCAATGGACACCAAAGAAAAGATGATTGCAGATGAAAAGGGGGAGCCTGTTGATGAACAAAAATATAGAGCCAAAATTGGATCTCTGATGTATCTGACTGCAACAAGACCAGATATCATGTTTGCTGTATGTGTGTGTGCAAGATTCCAATCAAGTCCAAAAGTCTCCCACATGAATGCTGTTAAGAGAATATTCAGATATTTAAAGGGAAGACCAGATTTAGGAATTTGGTATTCAAAGAACCAAGCTTTTGATCTGATTGCATATACAGACAGTGATTATGATAGCTGTAACATGAGCAGAAAGTCAACCTTAGGAGGATGTCAATTTTTGGGTGAAAGGCTAGTGTCATGGTAATCAGATGCTGGATTATGGTTTGAATTTTCTGAACACCCCTATTCTTATTGACAATACTGTTGCATACTTTACTGTTAAAAATCCTGTTCAACATTCTAAAACTAAGCACATTGAAATCATACATCACTTCATCAGAGATTGTAGTGAAAAAGGTTTGATTGAAATGCAAAGAGTTGATACAAGTGACAATTTGGCTGACCTATTCACCAAACCACTTGATTGAACCAGGTTCAACTTTCTTTTGAAAGCTCTGGGAATGATCAACTCTGATGAAATCTGATTAAGGATGTGTGCTTGATTGTGTACCTCAATGTGCTAACTGATTACTTGATTTAGAGGTTTCACAAATTGAATGTTATGTGAATATGTTTGAGTATGATTCTGATTATGCTACTGAATGTGTTAACTGTTATGTGCCTTAACTGATCAAGTGTGCAAGTTTTAATATAACTGTTTGGTTGATATGTTTGCATGTTTATCAGTTGATGTGCATTTTTGATGTTAGGATAAGTGTTTTTGATATGGTCTACTTGTTTGAACAAGCTTTTCTGACATCATTGCTTAATTGCTTGAATATGTTCTTTATCTGATCTTCTGATGTTATTAAGATAGCTTAGAATTTGATTGTTAGTATTGTCTACTTGTCTTGATAATATAATGTTTGATTAAGATTTGATTATGTGCTGCAACTGTTTATGTCAAAATATGTTTTATGTCAAAATTAAGTGATAAAATGAAATTTTCTAATGAATTTTGCATAAATACTTCATTTTGATAAAAACATGAGCATGTTGTTAATGGTGAAGAGATATGATAAGATTATTCAGTTCAAGCTTTAAAGAAGCTTAAAAGGAAGGATTTTTTTAAAGAAAAGACTCAAGTAGTTATTTTTGCTGAAAATTATGTCATCTGCCCAGTTGGAAGGACATGCACTTGTGTATGTTTGGTCCTAGAATCTCTACAGATTCAAAGGATAGCCAATGACCTGAAAACTGAATGCATTTGGGGCAATTATGAGTTGTTTCTTATTCCGTCACTTAAAACTATGTCAATAGCTCTGCTTTGAAACAACATATATTTACATGTATGTTTGGTCCTGCTGACCACTTCTGGTCAAACAGGATAGCCATTTACCTGCCAATAAAGAGATATTGGTGTGATTGAATATTAAACTGTTTTTATATGGGAAATGATAGTACATTGACTACTTAGCCAATCATATGGAATTAATAGGCTAAAAGGACCATAGTATAGTCATTAACATGTATGGTTGCTTTCCCATGATGATGTAAAATTTAAGGTGATATAAACATAATGAATATGCTTATCTTTATTTGGAGACACATAGTTGTCTTTACATGTCTCAGTATAAATCTCTCCAAATGATAGGCAGAAAAGTGATTACCCAGTCATACACAAGCCTGTTGTTATTTGGTCAACCAAAAATGAAACATCTTTAAATATGACAAAGAACATGTGTTAGAAAATTTGAGAAAATATCAAAAAACAGGGGGAAGAATGAATAAATCAACCAAAAGTTGATAAGTGTTTTAAATATTTTATCAAACAAGAGGGTTACAACTAAGAACTACAAAGATGTTGACATAATATGTCTCATCTTGAATGAAAGGCTTGTTAACTAACAGTAAGTCCAACGTTCAACCTCTATATATGTTTGAAAATCAAAAATACAAAAAGATCCAATAAGTTCTGTCATACATAAACAAGTTTTTGACCAAATACAGGAGGTTGGAGTGAAATTGGGGTGATCTGGGGAA
Organism: Bidens hawaiensis; assembly: GCF_021521415.1. Lineage (NCBI taxonomy): Eukaryota > Viridiplantae > Streptophyta > Magnoliopsida > Asterales > Asteraceae > Bidens > Bidens hawaiensis. The sequence continues at coordinate 635,743 of NW_027491506.1, forward strand.
AGCCAAATAAGCTTTGAGAAGAGATATGAGGCATCATAGTACAGTGTTGACCATTAATTCATTATGCTTCTAAATGAACCTTAATCATATCACCAAAGAAATGAAATTAATGCTAAGTTTATACCTATTGTTAACCTATTTATGTTGTCATAATAATGCTGAGAATGAAGTATTGAGAAAGCTATCTAGTCAATATGATCCCTTTCTTGAGATCTTTTCAGTTAAAGAAAGAAACTGTTTTGAAGAGAAACACAACTGAAATTTGATCTCTAAATGCACCATTTGCTCTTAAACTACGATTTTAATGAAAGATATAAATTTGACAAGTGGTTTAAGTCAAAAAGTGTTGCATTTTGCCTTTAATTGGCTGAATATGTAAGTTCGGGTAAGGTTCGATGTTTTATAACCTTTCCGGGCACAAAACAGTTGAATATGTTTGAATAAGTTATTTCGGGTAAGGTTTGATGATTTATGACCTTTCCGGGCAAGCTTAGTCATTTTTGACTAAGTCTATGATTTTCGGGCATGCTTTGAAGTGTTTTACACTTTCCGGGTAGAGTACACTGTTGTACTATTTTCCCGAGCAAGCTTGAAGTCTTGAGATGATTATGTGATATAGCTAGCTTTTAACAAGAAATTCTTGTTCCGGGCAAGCTTTGCATTTTTTTTACTGATTGTTATTCCAAGCAAACTTTGTGAACTTAAGTTAGTACATCGAGTAATCTTTGTAATTTGTGTGAATATGTTGTTAGGAAAGATTTGTTAACCTTTCCGGGCACACTTAAATATTGTTATTTAAGTTTGTCAATTTCGGGTATGGTTTGATCTGTTGAAATCCCTTGGGTAAGGGCATACCTGATGATTGAATATGTGTTTCCTAGTAAGCTTATTGCTAACTTTGGTGTTTCGGGCAAGCTATTTTATGTGTTTTTAATCTCATTTATATAGCATGCTCTGTAATATTTGTTTATGATTTCTTTGAAATTACAAGTGTTTTCGGGTAAACTTTGTTTTCCGGGCACACTTTATATTCCGGGTACATTTTGTTCCCTCAATATACTTGGTAATTTCAAAACTTGACTTTCTGAGTACACTGTTTGCTAGAAGTTCTCTTCCGAGAACACTTTGTATTCAAGGAAGGTTATTAGGGTATACTTTGCATAAGAAGGTTGTTCGGGTACACTATACATCCAAAAGGTTGCTCGGGCACACTGTATTTCCAAGTATGCTTGAATGTATATGTTTTGAGTATGATGGTTTGATTATGATTCTTATTTCATTAGGGTTTATGCTATATCATATCATTTAACTTGAATTCAAAAAATGTATATGGGGATCTTAATTGATTCCAGTAAGAATGATTATTTGATATTTCATACTTGATTATTTTCCTTGTGATTAATTTCTCAAGAAATCTAGTATTTCGGGTAAGCTTTCTTCATAATGTCTTGACTTTAAATTACTTTGATTGACCAAGCAAGGTTGATGTTTTATTTTTTCGGGTAAGCTTTATAAGTGGAAGTATACCGAGTAGACTTTGGATATATTAAACTTTCCGAGTAAGGTTTTATTAACTTAAAAGATAAATATTGTTTTTAATATATCAAGTGGATAATGTTACTGTGCGACAGCTAATAATTCACAAAATGACAAAAAGAATTTAAAACCCACTTTCAAAAGGTATATAAGAGGGAGTTAGGCAAAATTTTCAACATTACTTTTCCCTCTCTCTCCTTCCACTGCAACTCCTTACTCCCAAAGAAACCTAACCGACTTATCGCAACCAAACCTTAATCCTTCCGACTCGGTAAGCAACATTAATGTGTTTTCCGACCACGATTAGACTATAATGGGCTTTGATTATGTATCTGATTGCTAATACTTCGTTTATGTGTTTAGGTTATAAACTTGTCGAAGAACAGATATGGCAGACGATGAACCCAAATATGTCTTCGAACCAAAACACAATATGTGCACTGTTACAAGTCACACCCGACAATGAGCCGATGGCGAGGATGATAACATGGATGGCACGGTCGAATGTCAGTTTCGCGTTCACTGAAAGCCCTGTGATTTACAGAAATCATTCTTTAGATTTCTGGAGATCTACAGAACTGGTTGAAGACATCAATGGTAAAAGAATCGAAGCAACCGTTGCTAGACAAGAAATAAACGTTACAGAAAGGATGATAAGAAGATGTCTACGGTTGAATGATGGTGATCATGATTCCATAAATTTCAGCACACCTCACTTAATGAAGATATTTGAAGAAACAATGGGATATCAATGAAATGTACACGATGGACAGTTTCAGAAGGGTATGTTCCCTATGTTGTACAGGTTTCTTATTCATCATGTGATACACGGATTTGCTACAAGGAAGGGATCATGGACCTTGATGAGTCATGACTTGGCAAATGCCACAGTGGGAATTATATATGATCTACCTTTCAATTTTCCGGAGATGATATTTGAAGGATTAGTAGGAAACTTGAAGAAGGCTGAAAAGAAAAGATTTTTACAATATCCAAGGTTCCTACAGATAATCTTCAATAGTGAACTTCAAAATCTACCCACTGTTGGAACTACACACCAACTGCAAAACCCTGATACATACAGAAGAATCAAGAATCCAGGTGTTTCAAATATGTACAACTCAAATGTCCCATTTGAAAAATTGCCATGGTTGTTGGACCATGATATGAATATAATGCCAGTGCCTGAGTTAAGCTCAGAGGAGGAAGGAGGAGATGATGATGAGAGTGATGATGATGGAGACTCTTATGATGGAGATGATGATGTTGATGGAGATGAAGGAGGAGCAGGGGTAGCTGTAAACATTGTTGCACCTGATCAGGGGGAGCAATTTGAGCAAATTGAACAACCTATTCTAACACCACCACAATCACCACCACAAACCCCACCACACCAAATCACTCACACATCACCTCAAACCCAACCCTTAAGCCAACCAGAAACTTCAACACATACATCTTCACCACCACAAACCCCACCAACAACAAGCCCAATACATACTGATCCATTCATTTCAAGCCCACCTCATACACTATCACCACCACCATCCATTTTCCAAACTCACACTACAGAACAACCTAAATTTGAGCCTTTTTCTACATCACCACCTACAACCCCACATACAGACATGTTTCAAAGAAATTTGGACTTAATGTTAGAAAATGTTGAGTTGAGAAGAAGAAATGAGGAGGTGACTAATGAAAATGTGATGTTGTTGGAGAAGTTAGTACAAGCTAATATGAGAATTCAAGCCCTGGTGCAGGAGGTTGAGAAGACCTCAGCTGCCCCAAAACAGGGAGAGAATAACGAAATACCAACTGTCTCAGGTGTGAATGTTGAAGAAACTGCAACAGTTGTGGAGACTGCTGATAGTTTAAAATTGATTATGATTGATTATGATGATGGAGAGGAAAGTAGTGAGGAGAGGAGGATAGAGGATGATGAATATGATGGTGATAGATCAGATGTGGTTGAACAAGACTATGATTACAATGAAGAAATAGTTAATGTGGAGAGGGTTGGAGAGTATGTTGAGACAGAAGAAAGGGTTGAAAAGATGAATGTTGAAGAAAATGTTGAGAATGAGAAAGGAGTTGAAAAGACAAGTACTGAAGAGAATGTAGCTATCACTGATGTAGCTACTGATATTCTTACTGATATAGCTACTGATGTCTTAACTGACATACAAACAAAAGTAGAGACTGAAGTGATAAATGAAGGAGATACTGTTACTGAGGAGATAGTATTTACTGAACCAGAAATTGAACAAGTAGAATGCTCCAAGACTGTAGAGTATGATGAAGAAATGGATGAACTTGATAGAGATATTGATAATTTCCCTCCTGAAGCTAAAGAAGAATTAATGAAAAGATTAGACAGGGGAAAAGCAAAAGTCACAGAAGAAGAGCCTACTAAGGCATATCAAGAGAAAGACATCCTGTTTACAGATGATGCTGATGTTGCCAATGATGCTCTAAGGGAACCAGAAAATATCTTAAGAGAGACAAGTGACAGAGAAATACTGGCCCAAAATATGGACCCTGTAGACTTAGCGGAGCAGGAGAACTTGATCACACAAGCCAAACTTGCAAAAGAAATAATTGATGATGTGGCTGATCAAGAGATGATTGAGGAGTTGATTAAACTGAGCAAAGTTGAGGAAGCAGACGACTCCTTGGCTATGGTGATTAGTATGTTTCAACCACAGAGTCAACCTATACCTGAATCTGAAGAAATGCCTCAATAGGAACCTGAAAGGGAACCTGAAAGGCCAACTGGTGAATCTGTTGAATAAATGATGGCTAATATCACCAGAATCAGGATGGAAAGAGCCAAAAAATTTGAACAAGTGTATACAAGAAAGAGGAAATTTGATGAACAAACAAGGAATGATGAGAAGAAAACAAAGAGGGGGAAATGGGATCAAAAGAACAAATGCTATGTTGAGACTCCTGATGATGAAGGTGGTAATGAAGCTAGCCCTATCAGGGAAATTCCACTACAGACACTGCAACCAGGACAACAAATTCCAGGTGTTCCTGATGTGCCAATCAGAAGTGAACCAGATCATCCACCTTCTGATGAACCAAAGATTTATGCAATGAATGATTTAACTGAAGGAGAGGATGAGTCTGAGGATTCAGATGATAATGATGATGACCCTGAAAATGATCAAGGAAAAACTGTCAAAGCTGCTAATGTTGTGTCTCCTCAAGTCACAATGACTGAGGAACATAGGGCAAACATTGAGCTGAGTGTGTTGGAAGCTAAAAGGAAAAATCCATTGGTTATAAAGTTAAGAAGATTTGGTATAAGCTTCGAAACCCTGGCTGCTATGAATGATGATGAATTGAATCAGAGATTAGAAGAAGAAAATAATAATCTCAAGAAGCTTATGCAACAAAAGAATAGAGATGCCCAGAAATACAGAGATTATCTCAGAAGGCATAACTATTCTGAAAAAAGTCTATCCCATTTTAACTTTGACCAACTACAAGATTTGTATAACAGTGAAAGAGAAAAGGTCATTGAAAAATGTGTAAAAGAAAATGAGAAACTTGAAAAGACAGAAGCTTTAAAGAAAAAGTTTGGAGGTGTGTGTGGATACCTGCTGGAAAGAGGTATGAAGCCTGAGATTGTTGAGAACCGATCCAGAGAATCAGTGTTGGACCAGTACAACAAATTGAAAAGAAAAGAAAAACTGAAGAGGGTCTAAACTGAGAGCTCTAAACAGTCTGAACCAACTGATGAACCTCAAGTAAAGAAGAGAACAATTCAAACTTTGAGGGAGAAGACAAAAGAAAAAGTCAGATCAGTTGAAACCCTACTCCTCAAGAAGTGAAGCCTGAACCTAAGGATGAACCATTTGTTCCTTGGGAGAATGAAGAGATGATCAACATTCTGAGGAACATAATGATCAATCAAAGGGGAATGAGTGAAGCAGACGTTAATGTCTTGGAAAAAGGAGGATCTGAAAAACCTTTAAGAGAAGGTGAGAACCCAAGATACTATGTAGATGGAAGATTTGTACCTGCTGGGTTGGCAAACACTCCTGGAATGGAAAAAATGTTGCTAGAACTTAAAGAACATGGAGAAAATGTTGTTGAACTTGCCAATCTTCCAACTAAAATGGTAGAGGCCATCTACATAAAGTTTTTCAACTTAAGGCCTGGGAAACCAAAGAAGTCTATTCCTTTCAGGCCTCCAATTTCAATAAGATTTCCACAAGGTGGAAGAGGTCAAGGAGGAAGAGGTGAATCAAGCAGTTCTGCACAACAAAGAACAATAAGACCACAGTCTGGTGTGGATCTTCCTAGAGAACTGTACTTTGATTCTATCACTGAGTCCTTGAAGGTGATTATATAAAGTAGACAATTGAGAGAGATTGTTGTTAGGAGTGACTTCCGTGAGTATAATGAAGAACAACTGGAAAGGATGGTCACTCTTAGATTGTATGATTATCGAAACAGAAACAAAATGGCAGGTAGACATATGAATGATCTGTCAAAGTTTTTGATGGAAGAAGCTGACAAAGGGTTCAAATTCTTAAAAGAAAAGAGAAATTGGAGAACAATCCAACTTCACAAGTCAAAAAGGACTTGGAAGCTGAGGAGAATGGACATAGCTGAGAGAGATTATCAAATGACTGTCAGGGATGATAATCCATTGTCTAACATGAATACATGCATAAGTCTGGGAAGAAGAAGGAGACGCCCCAACTACACAGTACATAGAATGGCATTATAGCTGAAACTGAATACAAAGAGAATGCTGATCATTTTGTACTAAGAAACTCTAATGGAAAAATACTGGGGATTATTAAGAAAGATGAAGACTTGACCTGCCTGCATAATGAAGATTTGATGGATATAAGGGATTTGGCTACACCAAAAAAATCACACTCACTACCAAGCCCTTAATATCTTCAAAATGAAAGCTGCTTCTGAGATAGTCAATCGAAGACAAGCCGTTCATAATGCAAGAAAGAGACAAGATCAATAGAATAGGCTTTGTTTTGTAATGTCTTCGGAGAACTTTTGAATATGTAATTTGTTTATGTTATTTGAATATATAATTTGACTTTTGATTTGATGTGTATTTTGACTAAGTGTAAGTAACTGTAGAAATGTTTTGGGTCAGCTGAGGTGTTCCAATCTAGGGGGAGATTGTTGAGACAAACAATTGACCTAAGGGAAAGATTGTTGAGTCAAACAATTGACCT